>NW_005198244.1:1167295-1263701 GCF_000372725.1 Emiliania huxleyi CCMP1516 | reverse complement strand
CGCCCCACCCCCCCCCCCCCCTTGCCTCCTCGCACCTCCAGGCCCTCGACCCCGCCCGGCCGCTCGAGGCCGGCGATGCGGCTCGCCCGCGGGCGGTGCCGCGGCCGGCGCTCCCCCCCCGCCCCGCCGACTCGGCAGACGGCGGCGGCGGGCAGCGGACGCGTGCGCAGGCGAAAGGCTGGAGCTTCTTCGCGCCGGCGGAGGAGGACTCGTGTGACGATGGGCCGGCGGGGCGCTGGCTGCAGCGGCGGCGACAGCGTGCGCTAGCTGCGACATGAGCCTCTCAGAGGAGATGCATCAGTCTCCGTGGTTTACGTTATTCTGTTGCGCGCGTCGGCGGCGGAGCGCGCGCGAGGCGACCGCGGCACATGTCTGTTGTCTCCCTGTTAAACCGACTCACCGCATGCCGGCGCATGGCATGCGCCATGCCTACATCGATCTGCATTGCCGAGCCGGCGCGGCGGCGCGGCCCGCACGCGGCACTCGCGCCCCCCACGCCCCTCACGCCCCGACGCATACACGGTGTGAGACCCGAGACGACGATCTGAGAGAGAGACCACCGCTCGAGAGAGACACTTGACTCATCTCTTGACACACTTTCACTTATGTGCGGAGACTGTGCGCCAATCTGTGTTACGACGACCTACAATAATGAGAAGCAGAAAACGCCCTATAGCTATCTGCGCCGCTGCGAGCTGCCTGCGATATGTGCACCAACTAAACACCACTGACTGAGCGCATTGCCGCTCGCCCCCCCCGCCCTCTAGCCCCCGCCCGCCCCCTCCCGCGCCGCGGGCTCAGCCTCAGGCTCGAGGGCTCAGGCGCGCTGCGTGGGGGCGGTAGCGGCGGCAGCATCAGCGCCGGCCCCCGAGAAAGAGGCGAAGTAGCCGTTGCGAGTGGCCATATGTGGCGGCGGCGACGGCAGCGGCGGCGGCGGCGGCGGCGGCGCGCCGCGGGAGGCGTTTGGCCTCGGCGGCGGCAGCGGCGGCGGCGGCGGCTGCGCTTTGGCGACGAAGGGGGGCGCATGGCGGTGCTGGCGATGCGGCGGCGGCGGCGCGTGGCGGTGCGGCGGCGGCGGCGCGTGGCGGTGCGGCGGCGAAGGCGCGTGGCGGTGCGGCACCCCGCCGCCGCGCGTCAGGTTCGAGGGCGCGTTGGGCAGGGGCTTTGCGGGGTGCGGCGCATGCTTCTCAGGCAGCACGCGGGTGGGCTTGTCGAGGATATGGGGAAGCCCTTCGCGCAGCGTGTGCTGCAGCTCGTGGAGCGCGCTTCCCGCCGCCTCGCTCGCCGAGGAGAAGGAGTGCGCGAGCGCGTGCGACGTGCGAGCCGAGAGCCCCTCAAGCCTGGCGCCCGTCGCGTGGACGGCGGTGGAGATCGACTTGGCGAGGGGATGCTCCTCCCGGCCGCTGGACGCGGCGGCGTGGGCAGAGAGGAGCAACAGCGCCGCTAGCATGACCCTGGCGAGTACAGCACGCCTCACTTTTTCACAGGGGGTATTGCTTTTCGCTGCGCATGCTCGAGCCCCCGGCGAGGGCTTGTGCTGTGAATGCAGGCGTGGTCTCTACTCGCCAGAGCTTGACCAATGTCAAGGTCGTAAAGAAGAAAATCCGCATGCCCCCGGGGCAGCCCGGGGCGACATTGAGGCGCCAACCAGAAGGGTGTCGGCGAGTGGCGCAGCCAGCTGCAGCAGCTCCGCGACACAAGCGCGTGCAGGCGTGCGCCTACCTCATGGCGCTCGGGCCAGGAGCCTTCGCCAACTAAAAAACACAGCACGCATGCCGACTTAGTGTGGGGAGGGTCGGCGAGCACTCACTCACTAGGCGGCGCCGCAGGGCCGGGGCACTGGCCACGGCCTCGCCGACCACTAGAAGGCGGCCCACCCACTACGCGCACTATCTTAGTGTGCGGGGTGGCGGGAGGCACTCGCCCGCTCGCCGGCGGCCCACTCACTACGCGCACTATCTTAGTGCGCGGGGTGGCGGGAAGCACTCACCCACTAGCCCGCTCGCCGGCGGCCCACTCACTACGCGCACCAACTTAGTGCGCGGGGTGGCGGGAAGCACTCACCCACTAGCCCGCTCGCCGGCGGCCCACTCACTACGCGCACCAACTTAGTGCGCGGGGTGGGCGGGAGGCACTCACCCACTAGCCCGCTCGCCGGCGGCCCACTCACTACACGCACCAACTTAGTGCGCGGGGTGGGCGGGAGGCACTCACTTCCGCGCACTAAGTTAGTGCGCTAGTAGTAGCCGAGCCCGCCTCCGTCCGCCGGCGAAGGGCACTACGAGCGGCCCGCCGGACCACTCCCCTCGCGGCCGGCCGGAGGCACTCACTTCCGCGCACTAAGTTAGTGCGCGTAGTAGCCGAGCCCGCCTCCGTCCGCCGGCGAAGGGCACTACGAGCGGCCCGCCGGACCACTCCCCTCGCGGCCGGCCGGAGGCACTCACTTCCGCGCACTAAGTTAGTGCGCGTAGTGTCCCGGCCTCCGACCACGACTCCCGGGAGCACTTCACCACTTGACCCGCCTCGGCGCACCACTAGATCTCGTCCAGCTCACAGACTAACTTGCGTCGACTTAGTTCCCGCAGGGCCCGGGACCACTCACTCACTACAGCATGTGTGCTCTTCACACGACCTGGCGAAGGCTCCTGCTCGGGCCGCTCGGTGGCGGCAGTAGAGGGAGGGAGCGAGTCTTCATACCCCCCCCCCCCCCCCACCTGCCCACCACCACCCATGGCCATGCCTTTCTGGACAGGGTGGCCCGCCAGAAGGACCCCAGGAATTGCGACTCGCTTTCCTCCCGCTGTGATTCTGTGTGAGCTCTGTGTCTTCACTTGTTAACAACAAACCTAAACCACCACTTCGCACCCCTACCATACTCGAGTCACCCGTGTCTGTGCTTGTGCGTCTTGGGTCCGGAATTGTGTGCGTTTATGTGAACCCTAGCCCCATTCGAATTGAGGCACAGGCCTGACGCTGAAGCATTACGGTCATGGTTGACCTCGACCGGCTCCACCGCCGCTACACGCTCAGCAGGAAGAACTCGACAGGCCTACCGCCTCCGATCACCGCTCCTCCCGAAACTCTCGTGGACAGCCGCACGCCGCTCTCGCCGCTCAGCTCGGCCTCGGCCAACTCGCCTCGCGAGAGTTCCTCGGTGGAGCCTGGCAAGGGCATCCTCGGTGGAGCCTGGCAAGGAGCCTCGCCCACGCCCCAGGCCGTGCAGCGGACCTGGCTGGCGGAGACGGAGGTGTTTTCGCCGGCCGCGGCTGCGGCGCCGGCCGGCGGCCTCACCTCGCCCACACCCCAGGCCGTGCAGCGCTCCTGGCTGGAGAACCTGGCGCAGGCGCTTCCGTCCCCGAGCTGGCGCCACTCCGTGACGTCCGAGGCGTCTCTGACGGACCAGCCTCCTCCGCCATCGCCCGCGGAGGCGCCGCCGGACGACGAACGCCCGCCTGCGCCGACCACTCCGGCGGCACAAGAGGCCGAGGCGGCGGCCACCGACGACGAACGCGCGCCTGCGCCCTCGGAGGGCGCGGTGGGACGCTTCTTTCTCTCGCTCGTCGGGCGGTTGCCCGAGTCGCCTTGTGCACCCAAGGGGATGGGGGGCGGTCGCTGGTCGTACAGCTTGCCCGGCAGCGGCGGTGCGTGCGTGCTTCCACCCGTGCGCGGCCGTCCCGCGGGCCCGACCCGTCCGCTTGTGCCGGCCGTGTGTAGGCGAGGCGTGGAAGGTGCGCTGCACGGCGGAAAACGCGCTGCAGGGCGGCGTCGACAACCCGGAGAAGGAGGCGCAGCACACACGCACCACTGACCAGCACACCGATCCGGGACATGCCTCTGCGCCCTCTGCAACCCCGCCCACACCAATGCCCGCGCCATGTCCACAGCGTGACGCGTTGCCCACAGGCGCTGCGCGCCGAGCTGATGCGGCAGGGCGCGAAGATTCGAGAACTGCAGGCGCAGGTCGAGGAGCTCACCGCGGCCAAAGCCAAGACGCCGCGCGAGGACGCCGCCGGTGCGACGCCGAGCCGTCGCCGCGCCACCGGGCTCTTTGGCGCGGCAGGACGCAAGAAGTCCGTGCTGTCTCGCGCACAATAAGATGAATTGTCATAGCGCACGGCGCGGTCGCGGGTTCCGGGGGGTCAAACGGCTAACGGGGGTCAGCACGCGGGGATCGGGGTCAGCACGGGTGTGTGAAAATCGTACGGCTCTCCGGTGTCTCCGCGCAGACTGTATGAATATGTAAATAAATAAATAAGACGCTCACCTCTACTAGGAGATGGGTAAAGAGGAACAGGTCCCCGCCCGTGCGCGATCTTTGTGCACCGGTGTTCAGTGTTCTTTTTTTTTGAGATTTGACCTTTTCGTATTGAATAATGATTATTGCGTCATTTCACATTTGTCCCAAGACTGTGTATTGTGTATGAGATTGTCTATGTGAATCGTGTGTCAACGGCTGTCATGTGTGCTAACAAATTTAACATGAAAACTTGATAAGTTAAAGGGTTTGGTGTTTGCAGGCCCCGCCGCCGCGCTTCCCCGCTACCGCCACCGCACCACTGCCCCTATCTCCCCTAGAAGGCATGTAAGATGTATGCAACCGTCGCGTTCTCGCACAAGGCATATGTGCTCTCCAGCATGCAGTAGCCGGGGCGAGGTTGACCAAAGTACAGGTTTCGATCCGGGCCACCGCAAATTTTGATCAGCAAATTTCGAGGGGCGGCCGCAAATTTTGAGGTAGATTTTGATTGTCAAAACGTGTCCGTCTTGGCACAGGATAGAGCATATAGGCGGCGAAAACCTGGTTTGTGGAGCTCCCACAGATTACCTAGAGAGCACGGCATTCGGGGCCATGATGTCGCTTGTCGGTTCCCCACCAGACTTTTTTGTAGTGGAGAGAATTAGGAATCTTTCTGCTGTAACCGACACTGTGATATCGCTCTCCTTTACTCAGACCAGATGGTGAGTCTTAACTGTAAATTACCGTCGGAAAGCTGTCAGAACGGCTGTCAGAACACTGTCAGAACGCTGTCAGAACGCTGTCAGAACGGCCAGGTCTCTGTCAGAACATCTGTGCACTGTGGGAGCTCCACAAACCAGGTTCGAATACACCCAGGTGCGCAGGGACATCGCGACTCTGCCCGCTCGCTCGACCCTTTTGCCGCGAGAGGGCGCCGGCCGCGTGTAAGAGGTGGCTGGCGCGACTGCACTCCAAGTGCTCCAAGTGGCAAGTGCCACTCCAAAGAGTCCTCTCACAGCTGCTCGGCTTGAGGCCGGCGCCGGATCCTTTTATTTCCGCGTGTGGTGGTGTGGTCCGGTTTTTTTTTCTAGGGACGATGGAACTGGTCGCACACCGACACACGTCCCGCCGCCCGCCAACGCTGTCGAGGGGGATGCGACGCAGCCAGCACCAACATTGCAGCGCCAGCAGCTCGAGCTTGCCGAGGGACGAGCTCGACGGAGCCGCGCGGTAGTATGTGTCCCGTCGTGCGTCCTCGCACTCTACGCTCTACCTCGCTCGCCACCGCGTGTAGCAGCACGGTGCGCGCAACCTCAAAGACAGCGCCGTCGGCCGCGAGCGTAAGGGCGCGAAGCCACGCAACTCCCCTACTGCGTCTCGCGCGTGATGGCGAAGCCCAAGACGCAGTGGCCAAAGTCGAGCGCCGCGATGCCGTTCGTGGCTCCTGCCGAGTCGAGGTGGTACCGCTCGTGGATCTCGTAGATCGAGAGGACGAGGAGCGCCGCCCGCGCGCGCGCCGGCGCGGGGAAGAGCGAGTGGCTTGCCGGCGACCACGGCGCCGCCGCCCGCCGGATCAGCGCCGCCGCCTCGCCCGCGCCGCCCGCGGCGCGCCGCAGCGGCGTCGGCTCGCCCTCGTGCAAGCTTGCGCCGCTGCGCAGGAGGGAGGTGGCGCGGGCGGCAGTGAGGGTCTCAAGGTGCGCGAGCGGCGTCCAGCCGCGGCTGGCGACCAGCCAGGCGGCGAGGTCGGCATGGCCTTGGCGGTTTGCAACCTCCTCGGGCGTGCCGAAGGGCGTAGCGGCGCGGGAGGCGCCGTAGGAGGAGAGGAGCTTGGCGACCTCGAAGTGGCCGTTCTGGCACGCCGCGAACAGCGGCGTGGTGCCAGCCTCATCGGCCTGGTCGATCGCCGCGCCAGCGTCGAGGAGTAGCCGAACGCATTCGAGCTGGCCGTTCTGGCACGCAGCGAGCAGCGGCGTGCCGCCGCCGTTCATCGCTTGGTTGATGTCAGCGCCAGCGTCGCGCAGCAGCTGGGCGATCTCGAAGTGGCCGTTCTGGCACGCAACGAGCAGCGGCGTGGCGCCGCCGTTCATCGCTTGGTTGATGTCAGCGCCAGCGTCGCGCAGCAGCTGGGCGATCTCGAAGTGGCCGTTCTGGCACGCAGCGAGCAGCGGCGTGCCGCCGCCGTTCATCGCTTGGTTGATGTCAGCGCCAGCGTCGCGCAGCAGCTGGGCGATCTCGAAGTGGCCGTTCTGGCACGCAACGAGCAGCGGCGTGGCGCCGCCGTTCATCGCTTGGTTGATGTCAGCGCCAGCGTCGCGCAGCAGCTGGGCGATCTCGAAGTGGCCGTTCTGGCACGCAGCGAACAGCGGCGTGGAACCGTCGTTGCGGGCTTGGTTGACCACAGCGCCAGCCTCGAGGAGCAGCCGGGCGATTTCGCGGTGGTTGTTATGGCACGCGGCGAACAGCGGCGTGCAGCCGTCGTCCATGGCCTGCTCAATCGCCGCGCCAGCCTCGAGGAGCAGCCGGGCGCACTCAGGGTGGCCATTCATGCACGCCATGAGCAGCGGCGTGGTACCCGCCTCATCGGCTTGGTTGACCGCCGCGCCAGCGTCGCGCAACAGCTGGACGCACTCGACTTGGCCGTCCTGGCACGCGATGAACAGCGGCGTGGCGCCGCCCTGCTTGGCTTGGTTGATCGCCGCGCCAGCCTCGAGGAGCAGCTGCGCGCACTCGACGTGGCCCTCCTGGCTCGCTATGAACAGCGGCGTGGTACCGCAGTTCATCGCTTGGTTGATGCCAGCGCCAGCGTCGCGCAGCAGCCGGGCGATCTCGAGGTGGCCGTCCTCGCACGCCGCGAACAGCGGCGTGGCGCCTTGCTCATCGGCCTGGTCGATCGCCGCGCCAGCCTCGAGGAGCAGCCGAACGCACTCGGGTTGGCCCTCCTGGCTCGCGATGAGCAGCGGCGAGAAGCCTCCGTCAGCAGTTTGGTTGACCGCCGCGCCAGCCTCGAGGAGCAGCCGGACGATCTCGAGGTGGGCCTTGTAGCACGCGACAATCAGCGGCGTGCGGCCTTTAGCGTCTGCATTAGCCACCGCCGCGCCAGCCTCGAGAAGCAGCCGGACGCACTCGGGGTGGCCCTCCTGGCACGCCATGAACAGCGGCGTGGTACCGCAGTTCGTCGCTTGGTTGACCGCCGCGTCAGCGTCGCGCAGCAGCCGGGCGATCTCGAGGTGGCCGTTCTGGCACGCGACGTTCAGCGGCGTGCAGCCCTCAGCGTCTGCATGAGCCACCGCCGCGCCAGCCTCGAGGAGCAGGCGGGCGCACTCGAGGTGGCCATCCTCGCTCGCGACGTACAGCGGCGTGCGGCCTTCAGAATCCGCTTGGTTGACCGCCGCGCCAGCCTCGAGGAGCAGCCGGGCGCACTCAATCTGCCCCTCCTGGCACGCAATATACAGCGCGGAAGCGCCGTCAACAGTCGTCGCCCCGACGCTCGCGCCGCCCTCGAGCAGCAGCCGCGCCGCCTCGGCCTGCCCGTGCCGAGCGGCCCAGGTGAGCAGCGTGTCCTGCTTCTCGGTGTCGTGCCGCGCGTCGAGCTGGGCCGCGAGCGACGTGCCGTGCGTTCCCTGCCCGGAGAGGAAGGCGCGCAGCCAGGCCAGGTCGCCCCGAGCCAGGTCGGCGAGGCGGGTTGGGAGGAGGGCGCCGCTCATCTGGCCAGAAAGAAGAAAACCGCCGCGAACTTACGTCGAGACTTTGCGAGAGGACAAAAAAAAGAAAGAAAACATACACGCCAAAAACGAGGGATGGGACGAGGACAGGGTCCCCACCTGCACGAGCAGGATTTTGGAAGGACGATCAGGGGGACAGGTGGGGCTCTCCTGCTCCTGACAAGGGACACGACAGGCTCGCAGCGCGGTGCGCGGTGGACTCCCACATCCACTGGCGGTCTCATCTCAGTCTAGCGACCTGCCTCCAGCTTGTCGCTGGCAGTCTCTCCTACCACAGGCACACTGACACAGGGGTGGCAGGGGCGGCGGCACGAGTCTCCCACATACTATGCGGGCCTCACTAGAGGTGCGGCCTGTGCGTGTCCTCGCCCTTGAGGGGGGAGGGGAAGGGGCTGTGTGTCTGTGCATGTGTGTGTGTGTGTGTGTGTGTGTGTGTGTGTGTGTGTGTGTGTGTGTGTGTGTGTGTGTGTGTGTGTGTGTGTGTGTGTGTGTGTGTGTGTGTGTGTGCGAGAGGACGAAGGACAAGCTCAGGTAAAAGGTAAAGGTAAAACGTCTCCACGGACACACAAAGGTGGACGAGGAGCGCCCCCCGCGGAAGAGCCCCGCTATCTCGCGTACCGCACGGCTGCCGCTGACACTTCCGCTGACTTCTCTCCACTGCGCAATATCACACGCGGCCCGCCCATCCATAGATGGGCCCAGGTAGGAGGCTCCACGCCACCTGAATCGCGTCGTGCCACCTGAAAGCCACAAAATGCCGGATTTTGCACGAGACACACGCGGAAAGCGCCACGTGCCTCCACGAGTCCTTTGCAGCTTTTTGCACAAAATGCAGGTGGCTTTAGCCACTTGCTCCATGAGCAAAACAGTCCAAAAAGCACCTGGAGCAGATGGCTTACGCCGCCTGTGGACATGGACAAAACAGTGCAAAAAGCACCTGGAGCAGATGGCTTACGCCGCCTGTGGACATGGGCAAAACAGTGCAAAAAGCACCTGGAGCAGATGGCTTACGCCGCCTGTGGCCATGGGCAAACAGTGCAAAAAGCACCTGGAGTAGATTCCAAACGCCGCCTGTGGCCATGTGACCGCTCGGGTGGCGCCAGGTGGCTTCGCCCCCCTCCAAGCCACCTGCACCCCTCGCCACACCTGCCTGGAGGGCTGGAGCACGTGCGCCACCTGGGCCCGGGCAGGTGGCTCCAGGTGGCTTCGGCCCCTCTAAGCCACCTGCATGCCCCCCCTCGCCACACCTGGAGGGCTGGAGCACGTGCGCCACCTGGGCGTCACTTCGGGAATTTCATCGTGCGTGTTCTTTTGAATAGGAATGTACTATACACCGCCTCGGCACCACGAGCTGCCCCCGCCGCGCCTCCACAATCCACTCTCGCAACTCTACCGCGCAGCCAGCACACGACGGTCGGCGAGGCCGACAAAGCTCTGCATGGCCTGGTTTATCGGGGATCGAGTGATGGCGTATTATCGGGCAGTCTTCTCATTGGCGAGTCAGACTGCTCAGCGTCGGCAGCAACGGCGCGTGAGCAGCGCAGCCACCGGCTCCTGCGGCGTTTGCAGCCACACCAAACGCCCGCGCGGGCCGGGTTGAAGCCCCAGGCTTATGTCGACGCCGGACATTGATTGTAGCCGCCGATGACCGCCGCAGGCCCTCTTTCACACACCCCACAGTCCCAGTTTGCAGCGCGGGGAGGAGCGGGGAGGCTCGCGTTTGGCAGGCCAGCCCTTCCGTGGCTCGGATTTTCCGTTTCCGAATTCAAACTTGCGCCAGGTGGCGCACGTGCTCCGGCCCTCCAGGTGTGGCGAGGGGGGGCATGCAGGTGGCTTGGAGGGGCCGAAGCCACCTGGCGCCACCTGCCCACCCATCGGGCCCAGGTGGCGCACGTGCTCCAGCCCTCCACGTGTGGCGAGGGGGGCGGGGCAGGTGGCTTGGAGGGGCCGAAGCCACCTGGAGCCACCTGCCCAGGCCCAGGTGGCGCACGTGCTCCAGCCCTCCTCGTGTGGCGAGGGAGGGGGGGCAGGTGGCTTGGAGGGGGCTGAAGCCACCTGGAGCCACCTGCCCAGGCCCAGGTGGCGCACGTGCTCCAGCCCTCCACGTGTGGCGAGGGGGGCGGGGCAGGTGGCTTGGAGGGGGCCGAAGCCCTTGGCGCCACCCGAGCGCATCACATGGCCACAGGCGGCGTTTGGAATCTACTCCAGGTGCTTTTTGCACTGTTTTGCCCATGGCCACAGGCGGCGTAAGCCGTCTGCTCCAGGTGCTTTTTGCACTGTTTTGCCCATGTCCACAGGCGGCGTAAGCCATCTGCTCCAGGTGCTTTTTGCACTGTTTTGCCCATGTCCACAGGCGGCGTAAGCCATCTGCTCCAGGTGCTTTTTGCACTGTTTTGCTCATGGAGCAAGTGGCTAAAGCCACCTGCATTTTTGTGCAAAAGGCTCTAAAATGGCCGAAATCCCTGTTGGCGCACGTGGCGATTGCCACGTGTGCCTCGGCTAAGAGGCCTCTCCAGGCGAGAGTCAGGTGGCACGACGCGAGTCAGGTGGCGTGGAGCCTCCTACCTGGGCCCATCTCTCCGCCCATCTCCCGGTCCCTCCCCCTGCCCGCACGTGAGACAGGCATGGGCGTGAGGGCTGATCGGCTCCGCGCACACAATGTATCAACGACGCACACGCGCACAAGGGGAAACAGCTGTCGCAGTAATCAGCCGAGCGAGGGAGATTGCCCAGGTTACCCGAGATCGCTTGCACCGAGTCGCAATTCCAGGGGTCGTTGTGGCGGGCCACCCTGTCCAGAAAGTGAAAGAAAGGCATGCCAATCTGGGGTCTTTCGTCCGAGTGTGGTGCGAGAAAATTCGATCATCATCATGCCAGAGAAAGAGACGATAGTGAAGGTCGGCATCGTGCCGGCCAACGGCCTCATCAAGATCCTTATCAGCTGGTCGGCCGCCATGTGGGCCTCCGGGCCTGCTGCGGCGGCGCGGCCGGTTGAGGCCGGGCTCGGCCCGGCCCGCGACGGCTGGCCGCCGACGAGCGCGCTCGCGCTGCTCGTCAAGATGGCGGCGGTGGCGATTGCGGCGACAAAAGTGCAGTCGTACAGCGCTCACGGCTCAGTCCTCTGTCGTCTGTTGTCGCATTTCGCACACGCGCGCGCCGCGCGACCCGCGTCGCTCCGCGAGGGCATGAGCCTTCCGCGATTCGATCCCGCAGCCAAAAAGCTGCTCGCTCGAACCGCGGCCGACTCCGCCATCGCGGCCGCAGCTGTTGAGCTCTCCAGAAGACTGGTGCCTCATATGCTGCCTCCCTGCGGATGCTGCCGGCGAGCCTGGCGGTCCGCTGTACTACAAGGAAGTGCTGACTCGATTCTACCTCGAATTCTTCTACCCCCACGACTCGGAACGCGAATGTGACAGGGCCATCGGGTCCTTCAGCCACCAAAGCGAGATCACCCGAGAGCAGCTGAGCCTGCCTCTGGCCTCGCCTCCCTCTCCTTCAGGCATTCGTGGCATCCTATGGGTCGTCCAGAGTATCGACCTCTGGCTTGTCAGTCGCGGTCACTTGATGACCCCCATGAAGTACAGCGATCGCCACCTCGCTGGCCTCTCCGCAAGGCCCCCCGACCGCGTCGAACTCATCGGCGCGGGCTCTCTCGGCTACGGGACCGGCCCCAGCTTCGGCTGAGGGCTAACAAGCTGCCGAGCCCAAATCACTGTGAGAGTCGTGATTTCTTGTTGGTCTTCAAAAATCTCTCTCTCAAGATCGTCTCGGTCTCAGACCTAGACCCTATATTCCGGATGGCATTCTTCGAAATATAGGATGTCCCAGACCAGGGCTCTCAGAGGCCTGGCGGCCTGGCGCCCTGAGGCGGCATTTGGTGGGGTCAGCGTGCGGAGCTGAGTCTTACTCGTCGGCGCTGGGGCCAGATCCCAGCGCAACCCTGCAACGCTGGCATATACAGACACAACTTGATCACAACAAGACTAACCCTGAGCCTGACCCTAACCCTAACCCTAACCCTAACCCTAACCCTCTAACCCTAATAACCCTAACCTAACCCACCCCCCAACTCTCCACACCGCAAATTTGAGAGATCTTGATGAAAATCAGGCCCGACTGCAATTCTTTTCAAAATTTTCGCAGGCGCTCCGCGCCTGCAGATTTTGAAATAAATTCGACAAAATTGGTACCTGGCCCAAGGGCGAGGTGTACACTGTAGAAGCTAGAGACCGGCGTGGAGGCGCAGCGAGCGGCACGCACTAGAGATAGCGAAGGTCAGGCCTGCAGCACCGCCTTGAAGCGCTCCGTCGCGCGCACCATCGCGTCGACTAAGCCCGGCTCCGAGTCGCTGTGTCCAGCGCCGGCGACGAACTCGAGCTCGACGTCCGCGCAGCCCGCCGCGCGCAGCGCCTCGCTCAGCCTCCAGGCCGCCTGCGGCTGGCACACGTAGTCGCCGCGCCCGTGGGCGATGGCGACGCGGTGGCCGTGCGCCGCCATGACTCCGACGCCGTCGAGGAGCTGCCCGCGGCGGAGGAAGCCGCCGTGCAGCATATAGTGCACCTGAGGGACGTGTCGTGGACGTGTCGCGGACGTGTCGCTTGCCAGTCTCGAATCACCTCGGTTGGTCTTCTCTGCTGCCGTCGGGCAGTCTCCGTGTGGATCTCGGGCAGCCGTGGCGCGCCTCCATCACCGCGAAGGGGATGAGGATGGAGGGCGTGCCCAGGTACTCTGCCAGCACGGCCGGGTCGATGAACGTCTTGCTGATGGAGAGCTCGTACCTGGGCGCGAGATCGCGGTGAGATCGTGATCAAGGCTCGCCCAGCCCCCCCTCGGACTGCCGTGCCGGTACTGCATGTGGCAGCCGCCGTTGAGAGCCGCGGCAGAGCCGAATGTGGCGGCAGGGAGGAGAGAGGCTACATCTCGGCTGCATCTCGGCTGCATCTCGGCCACATCTCGGCCGCACCCCACGAAGGCGGCGGCCGCCGCCTTGCGCATCTCAAGGTCTTCGCCAGTGAGTCGCTGCCAGTAGGCTCCTGCGGGAGCGGCGGAGGCGGTGGCGGCGCGCCTCACGGCGGCTGCAAGCCTCGACGCGTGTTAGCGAGCTCACGGGGGGTGCCGCTGCCGTGTGGCTGCTCTGAGGCGAGGGGGTGCGGCCTCCGCATCTACGGGCACCGCACCGAGCAGGTTGGTCGACTCGCGCGCCCAGTCGTCGGACGTCTCGCTGATGAAGCGCCTGTACTCCTCCCACGCCTGCGCGCAGCCAGAGGGAGCGGCAGGGCATCGGGACGCTGGGCGGGAGACGGAGAGGGCTTGGGCAAAGAGGGCTTGGGGCAACGGCCCGCCGCGACGCTTCTTGGCGCCCCTCCCGCCTCCCCATACAGGGGCCGTCTCCCTCCCTCCCCCTCTCTGCGAGGCAACCCCCCTCCCCCCCCCCCCTCTCCCTCTGGTACTCTCCTGCGGGTTCTGCCCGTAGGTGCCTCCCTCGGTGAACAGGTACTGCACCTCGTCGGGGCCGAACAGGAAGACGCCTAGTCAGCACGCGAGGACCGCTGACCTCACCCCCGCTCGTACTAGGCAGCGGCGGGGCCAGCCAGAGAGGCGCCGCGCAGCAGCAGCGCCTCGCAGCGGTCCGGGTGCGCCTGAGCGGGGAGGGTGGCGGAGGGGAGGGCGGTGGAGGGGAGGGGCGGTGAGGGCAGCGCGGTCGGCGACGTCAGCCCGGCTCTCTCTCTCTCTCTCTCTCTCTCTCTCTCTCTCTCTCTCTCTCTCTCTCTCTCTCTCTCTCTCTCTCTCTCTCTCTCTCTCTCTCTCTCTCTCTCTCTCTCTCTCTCTCTCTCTCTCTCTCTCTCTCTCTCTCTCTCTCTCTCTCTCTCTCTCTCTCTCTCTCTCTCTCTCTCTTTCTCTCTCTCTCTCTCTCTCTCTCTCTCTCTCTCCGCTGGATCTCTCTCTCTCTCCGCTAGATCTGCCTGGGCGTACGCGAGGGCGAGGGTCGACCCCCACGACCCTCCGAGAACGAGGCCCCACCTACGGGGCTCCCCCCTCACCGGTGGGCGATGCGTGTGTGTGGCTCGGCCGACCTCATCTCTTGATCCCGAGGCGCGAGCGAGATCGCGGCGAGATCCCGGGAGATGGGAGATCTCGGCGAGATCTCACTTCTCAATTCCGAGGTGCGATCGCAGCGCCTCGATGTCGCTCACCAGCGCCGGCGTGTTGTTCTCCACCAGCGAGCCCTGGAGGCCGAGCAGGCCAAGGGCGTCTGACGAGGCTTGTGAGGGGCGAGGGGCTGGTGGCGAGGTAGGGTCAGCCGTTCAGCCAACCTCGAGGTCGTCAGCCGCGTTGGGAGTCGATTTGCCCGAGCCTCGCTGGTCGAGAATGACGATCCGGTAATGCTGCGGGTCGAAAAAGCGGCGGCAGCGCGGAGAGCAGCCAGCGCCCGGGCCACCGTGCAGAAAAATGGCTGGAACGCCGTCCGGGTTGCCAGACACGTCATAGTAAAGCTTGTGGCCGTCGCCGACGTCGAGCATGCCCTCCTTGTGCGGCGCAATCTCGGGGAAGAGAGTCACCTATGTACGTCATTAGTTCTCTTTGTGGGTGCATGCGAAGGAGAGGCGTGGGTGAAAATTTGCGGGACTGGCACCGGATAAATCGCGGGGCGAGCGATTGCGTTGGCAGCGTCCGAGGCTGGCGGCGAGACGTAGCGCAGGTCGGGCGACGGCGCGGGCCCGAGTTTCATACCCATCACCGTGGGAGCTGCCATGGTGAGCACACTCAGCGCAACCATACAGGGTTCCGGCAGTTTGCGGGGTAGGGTAGGGTGAACGGATTTGGGGTAGAGCGGAGGGTAGGGGCGTGGGCGGCCGGCGGCTCTGCCGCCGCAGGGGTAGGGGGGTAGGGGGTGGCCCCCCCACGCCCCAGCCATTCCCGCCTCTCTGAGCTGGTTCTCGGCCCGAATCCACAACGACCGACGGCGGAGACCTGTCCGCTGCATGAGACGCGGGCGGCGGGCGCGCGGAGGGGCAGCGTGAGGTGACGTTACGGCTTCTGGAGGCACCTGGGGGTAGGGGGTGCGCGGGCGCGCGGAGGGGCGGCGGGGCGTGAGGTGACGGCTGACGCTGTCCGACGAAACTACCGCGTTACAGCAATCTGGAGACCTGTGAGTAGGGGGGTAGGGGGGTAGGCGCTATGCCTGCATGTGTGCCGTGGGGTAGGGGGGTAAGGGGTCTGCACAGATCCCCCGACCCCACCCTACCCCACCCCGCAAACAGCCGGAACCCAGGTTGGGACTTTTTTGGTGGGTACCTCCCCCGTACCTGTGGTGGCGGGTACCCGGGTAGCGCTACTCGTTACCCCCTACCCCACTGCACACCTGCAGGCATAGCGCCTACGCTACCCCCTACGCCCCCGGTGCGTCTCCAGTAGCTGCAATGGTACTACGGTCGGCGTCAGCGTCATCCCACACGCAAGAGTGGAAGTGCTCCAAGTGCTCCGCTCGCTCGGATCGGGGGGCGCCTCTTAGCTCTTTCCGTTTTTGCCGCCCGCGCGGGAGAGAGATATCGCCCCCCGAGAGAGACACACCCACACCGCACGCTTTAATGTTTAATCTGTTCCAATCTGTTCCTCCTTAGTTGAAAAGAAAAGCTAGGCCCCAATAGTCGAGCACCCCAACGCTCTCGCATGCAAGCTCGGAGCCAGGGCCGCCCTGGAACGAGAAGACCGGGGTCGGCGAGCTCAGCTCGGGCGGCGGCACGCCCGCCTGCTCGAGCGTCATGGCGGTCTGCGTGGCGATGTCGAAGGCGAGCGCGTGCAGCACCGCGCGCGCGCGAGGGATGCCCGCCTCCTTGAGCGCCTCCGTCACGTCCACCTCCGCCGAGCAGGTTGGCGAGTTGAGCACGCAGTTGTCGCAGCGGACGGTGCCCTCCGTCGGGAGGACAAAGAGCGACGTGATGCCTGCACACAGGACGCGCCGTGGCCTCAGGTGGCGCGGCCCAACGGCCGTCGGGGGGGGGGGGGGGGGGGGAGGGGGGGCGGCGCCGGCGAAGCCCGGCAGCGCCTTGAGGTCGGCAGGCGTCGCCGACTCGAGGTCGGGGGGCGGCTGCCACGACGGCTGCTCCTTCTTCGGGCTCCCGACGAAGGGGAGGAAACCGAGGAGGCCGCCCCCGTCGTCGCCGTCGCCGGCGTCGGAGACGTACACGTACAGCGCCTTGGAGCCGTCCACGTTGACCTTCGGCACGTCCACAAACGTCGCCAGCATCGGAAGGTCGCGCGGGCGTGGCCCTCCGCGGCCCTCGCCGGGCTTGCAGATCGCTGAGTACACGTACCCGAGCTTGGAGGAGTCAAAGGTGTCGCTGCCGGAGTACCGCTTGTGCATCACTCTCCGGTGGCCCTCGACGCTCCAAAATGGCTCGTACTCGTTCCACTCGCCGCGCGGGAAGCCCGCCGCGATCTGCTGGTGGCGGGTGGCGTTGGCCTCGAACTGGCTCTTCATCGCGTCGTGCCCGTGCTCCACAAGGAAGGACTCGTACACGCGGTCGACGTTGCAGTGGTGCAGCCAGAAGGTCGGGTGGAAGGCGGCCGTCGGCACCGAGCCGACCATCTCTGTGCCCGGCTTCCTGTGGCCGAGGCTCCCCAGAGCGACGTGCACCGACCCATGCGGGGCCGCATCGAGGGCGAGGGCGGCACGTCGGTGGTCGTCCAGATCAAGGACGTCGTCTTGCTTGTGGCCGACCCGGTAGTCGCTATGCAGCGCCTGCCTCAGCTCCGCATCGAGGGTGTCGGACCAAGGCGTGGTTTTGTAGAACGGAGTGCCGTCGGCCTCGCGTGGCAGTAGCTGCCCCCCTTGCCGGTCCAGCGGCAGGAAGGCGTCGGGGAAAAGGCCCTGCCCTTGCGAGCCAATCGTCTGTGCCATCAGCTTTTGCGCCAGCATGGGCAGCATCGTCTTGCCCTCCGGCTTGATCGACCAGTCCCAGTAGGGCAGGCCGATGTTGCCGTCTCCGCCGAGGTCGATGTCGGCGCAGCGCAGCGTCTGCTCAAAGTCGAGCATGTACACGCGGTGCCAGTTCGGGAAGCACTCGTCGCCATGGACGCAAAACGAGGGCTTTGGGTCGACCATCTTGGAGAGATAGGTCCATTCCCACTCGGAGCCGCCGTGGATGAGCGCGAGCCGAAAGTATTGCGAGCTACCCGGCACGCCGTCCTCGCTCTCCATCATGCGCAGCCACGCCTTGACGATGCGGTCCTCCTCGGCTGGGGTCAGATCGTGAGCGCTCTTGCGCACCACCGCCCCGCTCAGCTCGCGCTCGTACCACTTTTTGTTCGCCTTCCACTTGCCCGAGATCAAAGTGGAGGGCTTCGGAAGCTTCTTTGGCGGCTTTGCTGGGGCCGGCTGAGGCGCGGGCGCTGGCTCGGGTGGCTCGGGCGCTGGACTGGGTGGAGCCAGGCTGGGCGCTGGTGCCGGGCTGGGTTGTGGCGGCGGGGAGGGCGATGTCTTCAGACAGCAGCGATTCCCAAAACACGCCTTAAGCGAAGCGCACGGGCCCGGATCACGAGCGGCGTCACCGCGGGCCCTCGAGCTTGACGCGCCATTGGCGGCCGCTTCTGAGATCAGGTTGACCGCCTTCTCCTGGTCGCGGCGCGCCTTGACGTAGCGCTGGGAGGGTGGCCGCGCACCGGGCTTTGGTGGGAGGTCCATTGGGTTGGGTGCGGGCCCGCGGCGCGGCGGCACCGGGGTATCCGCGTGCCAAGGACCGCGCGGTTTGACCATGAACGATTTTACGCAGTTTCTCTTTCCACGTTTCTTTGTCTCCATCGCCCAAAAGCACTTGAAAGCTTTTTTCTATTCCCGCTAGCTTTCCGTTCATCGTTCATCCCCTTTGCTGAGAACCGGCGCTGGCCGACTGCGCTGTCTGTCCCCTCGATGGATGGGTCGCCGGGCGGGTCGCGCGATGCGTCCCGGAGAGAGAGAGACTCGCTCGCTTAATGTAGAAGTCGTGGAATCAGCTTTCACGGGGGGCTAATAATGTCGCTTCATTGCGGCCTCCTTGCGAACCTATTACGAAAAGTGAGCGCCGCCGGCCGCCGTGTTTTAGCTGTGGGAAATTGGGCAACTTTGGGCTGCTCAGCTCCTCGTTGCTGTGCGGCCGGCTGCATGCTCGTGCACTCCTCTTCACCGTGGCGTACATAATGTTGCTCACACTGGTTGCGAGCGTGATACTCGGCCTCCCCAGCCCAGGCGGGGGGGCGCATGCGCATCGCCGGTCTGCAAGCGAGGTGACGCCGACACCGATGGCACTGACAGATGATGAGCTTTCGCAAATCGATGAACAAGTGCGAGACACCCTCAACCAGCCGCCAGCGCCACCTTGTGGAGATGGCCGACACCCCCCCCCATTCCCTCGCGTCGCGCTCAACACTTCTCGCCCGGTGAGATCTGTGACATCGACACATCCTCTACCACTTTGCGTACGCGGCCTCGAGGTCCACAAGGAATTTAGCCCGTGCCTCGTCCCCACCCTCGGCCTGCATAGAGTAGAGTGGGTCCCATTGCGTCACCACCTGTGGGTGCATCAGCATCGTCATGCCACCCTCGAGCATCAGCCGCCCCGCATCACCCGCCTTGCTGACAGTGGGCTCGTCGAAGCCATACGTCGTCGCCACCCCGAGGCGCGAGATGTTTTGCAGTCCGGTAGTCCTCCTTCCCAGCTCCTTGTCGTACTTGAACCCCACGCCCGGCACAAAGCATCGGTCGAAGAACCCCTTCATGCGTGCTGGCAGGTTAAACCACCATGTCGGATAGGCGAGGGCGAGCCCTTCGCACCAGCGCAGCCCATCCACGAGCTCTTTGACGACAGGATCGCCTGGGATTTTGGTACGCACTCCGCACAACAGAGCTAAGTCGGGCGATTGGGGAGCACGGGCACACCTGTCAGCTGAGGCTGCTCGTTCTCGTTAAAGTACGTCAGGCGTTCCTCCTCCGTTAGAAGCGGAGAGAAGCGTGCCTGAAAACCGTAAAATGTGCGGTTTTGGCAGCCAGACTCGCTGAGTCATTGCAGGGCTGGTCCATTTGCTTGCCTCATCCAGGTCCACTCGCCGAACGTCAACGCCGGCCTTGCGGAGCCCGGTAGCCATCGAACCGGCCATGGCGCGTGTGAAGGACGGGTAGCGGGTCACCACTGGGTGTGTATGTACGATGAGCACCTTGGACACGCGAGAAGCCATTTCCTCTCCGTCGACCACGCGGGTCGCACGAGGACGCACGTTGATGATGATGAACGGCCCAAATTCGTCGTGTCGTCTTTTTCGTTTTACCCCTAGCTTAATGGTTTGGTGATTGCTGGCGGACGGGGTTTGCGAGCGCTGTGCGACTCCGAAGGATATCCTCGGGGTTATTAGTTTTCTGACTGAAACAAACACAAACAAACAAGGGCTCCCCACACACACACACACAGACACCCACCCCGCACACACCCGCCGCCCCCACGCCGCCCGTGGCAAAATTGTTTTCACCCGCTTCGGACTTTTTCCGGGGTGCGATCAGCCGCCGTCTTACACCGTCCGGAGCTCGTGAAAATGGCAAAATGGAAATCCCTGGCGCGCTGGGTGGCGGTGAGCAACGCGCGCCGCCTCAGCACATCGGCGTCCGTTGAGTTCGGCCGCCGGTGCTTTGCCCACATTCCCACCGCGTAGTTGCGCTCGCCCGTTGGAAGGTCACAGCACAGGGCTTGAGTGAGCCGGACCCAAGGGCTGGTCTTCTGCGTCTCGGCGAGCGCACAGTCGATGGCCGCGAGGATGACCGTCGCTTCCACCCCCTTCTTGGGCATGTAGCGTCAGGTTGGAAGCCGCAGGCGCGCGCAACGGCTGGGTTGAGATCTCGACGTGTGGGGGCTATACTCGTTTGATGTGCAAAAGACGTCGTCCATGCTGAACAAGAGGGTGATAGCCAGCGGGTGCGGTTGGCGCGTAATCGTTGTGCCTACTCTCACTCACTCAGGCTTCACTCGGCCCAGATCTGATATAAAAGGACCCGATTAGGGCTTGGCTGGAGGCCAGGATGAGTGCTAATCAGGCCACCATGAGGGTGCAAAAATGCCCCATGTGATGCTGGGGGGGGAAATTCGCGGCCCAGGGTTCGGACTTTTTGCGGGGTATGGTATGGAGCATGGTACGATCGCGCAACCCCACCTCGAGACCATACCCCCCGCCTGCTGACAGACCCAGCCTCCCGCCGACGGGGCCATACCCCCCCCCCCCCACCCCACCCCCTCGCCCCAGAAGAAGACACTCCGGAATCCACTGTGAATCCAGCGATGCGCCGCGGCCTGTCACCGCCGGCCGCCTTACTGCTAGGCTCCAGGATTCTGCAGACACCGACACGCACACTAGATACGCGCGGATGGCCGCCGTCTTCCACGCCAGCACCGGCCGGTGCTCGTCTAGAAGAGCGCGGCGGCGAAGTTGGCAATCGCCTGGCGAGCGGCGGGCGCGGCATCCGCGCCGGTCGCCGGCCCGCACCTGCACCAGCAGGCGCCGCGCTGGCCGTCCCCGCGCGGGCGGCTCCGGTGGCCGCCGCGCCGGCCGCCCCGCGGGCCACCGCACCGGCGAGGTCCTCCATTGGCATCGCCGTGCCGGCGGGTGCCCCTCCGGTGGGTGCCCCCGCTCCGGTGGTCGCCTCGCCGGTGGTCGCCTCGAGCGGGTTGGCCGGCTGCGCCAGCGGCCGCGCAATCTCGGGGGACTTGTAGTACCAAGGTCAACCAACTTGGACGGCTGGCGTTCGAGATCTTGCCGAGCATTCTGAGCGACGGCTATGTTGATTCGCGCGACATTGAGGCGCTCCGCAACCAGAAGGGTGTCGGCGAGTGGAGTGTGGATGGAGCAGCTGCAGCAGCTCCGCGACACGGGCGCGTGCTCCTACCTCATGGCGCTGCGGGCTCGGCGGCGGCAGTAGAGGCCGAGGGACCATACCCCCCCTCCCCCTGTCGAGGGCTAGTCTTGGGCGGTCAGGACCATACACCCCCCTACCCTCCGTTCCATACCATACCCCGCAAAAAGTTGGAACCCAGGCCGACGGCCCAAGAGCGACGCCAGCTAGCGACGCCAGCGTGTCGGCCCGCTGCAGCAGTTGTTGCGTGTGAGCAGAGCCGCTAGAGAGCCGGCCGCGCAATGGCCGTGAACCAGATCGAGGAGGACGAGGGCCCTCTCGAGGCGGAGGACGTCGGCCCGGACCCATACGACGATGACGAGGCGGACACAGTCGCAATCAAGGGCGACTACAAGAAGCAGGCGAGCAGCGACCGCGCCACGGCCGCCCCGCGGACGTTTCGCGCCCGGCCCTGCCCGCCGCCCCGCCCAACTCTCTCACCTCCCCACTCAGTTTTCGGCGGAGCGGACGACAAACCAGTGGGTCATGCTGGGCATCAAGTCGGGAGGCCTCTCCATCGGGCTGCTGTCGGCGGGGCAGTACGAGCCGGAGATCAAGATGGCCGGCACTCTCCTCCTCATCCCCTCCATCTTTTGCGCCCTCTGGGGAGGGCTGCAGTACCGCCGCCGCACGAACAACATCGAGGCCCTCTCCAAGGCGTGTCACCCGCGCGCCACCATCAGGGGAGAGAGTTGGAGGAAGGGGAGGGGAGAGAGGGCCGCCGCCGCCCGAGAGCACGCGTGCGCTCCTCCATCCGCCAAGGGACGGCTGAGCCACGCAGGGCCCTTGAGCGCGATTGTAGCACATGTTCTCGACCATTGCTCCGCCGCCCACGCCCCGCGCAGGACTCGCTAGCCTCCTTCGAAGACCGGTTCGGGACGACTGTCGCCGTGGCGTCGCTCTCGCTCGCGGTCTGCGTCAATGCCGCCTTTAGCCTTATGCGTTACTTCGACAACGTCTAACCCAGCGTGTGAGCTGTGTGATGTCGAGGTGGCGGCATTGTCACGACACCACCCGAGTCAGTCTCATGTGACGATGTGACGACGTGTTGAGGAAAACATTGCAAACATGACACACGAGACGAGCGAGTGTGGAGTGCTTTCTCAAAAGGGAGAAAGCCAAAAGAACGAGCGCCGCCGCCGCCGCCGCGCGCCCGGCCCCGCTCCGCCTCCGCCTACTGTGTGTGTGCTGCTTGCTGGACCCTGGAGTGTGCTGCCAGGCCGCAGGAGTTTAGATCGTCACGCCCCACCAGTGCGAGTGGAGTAGCCTGAGGGAGGGTGTAGAGGATAGTGTAGAGCGCAGTAGATCTGTAGGTGCACGTTAAATACGCGTCCGAGGGGGCAGATTGAGTGTGTATGTGAGAGCTTCTCTTTTTCTCGCCCTGATGTGTGATGTGAAGCGCGCGCTGCTGGGTTTGTTGTGCGAGCGAGAGATAGTCTTCTTACTTATGACAAGGTATGCATGAAGGTATGCGAACTTCCTGGGTCTACTTTTCGGTTCGTCTCTACATCTAATAAATAGAGCAGGCATCTCCAGGAGAGATGGATTCGCAAGGGCGGGGACCTGTTCCTTTTTACCCTTGCTCTCGCCTCTCGGCGTAACTCTGCCCTCCTCGCGGCGTATCCTGGCCCCTCGAGTTTATCGAGCTCTCCTCGCGCAAGGACGACTCTTCTGACGCCCACTCCGATCATTTGCCGCCAAGTCATATCGTTGCTCAGGTCTACTCTCTCTTCCAGCACTTGTACTTCCACAGATGATGTTGGCGTTGGGGTCCCCTCTTCAGGTGTATCGTGACAGCTGACGACGGGATTACCACAGGTGTTTCGTCCTCCTCTGGTTCGTCTTCCTCGGCTTCCTCCCGTTCGGCTCTACGTTCAGTACGTTCAGCGTGGCTCACCCTCCATGCCGTGAACAGGCTCTTTAACCCTGTATTCTTCTCTCGCTCCTCTGCCCGTGCCTTGGTCTTGTCGTTTTTCGCGGGGACTGCAGCGTTCCACGGAGCACTTGGAGCACTTGGAGTGCGGTCGGTAGCCTCACATCCAGGGCCGGGGAGCTAAGAAGCGCACCCAGCGGGCCGGATGATCGGGATCGGGTTGCGGGCAAGAAAGCCCTAGCCCTGGGGGGTGCGCGTTCGCAGGGAAAGGGCCGTAAAGTAAACACGGTTCTCCGAGGGTTAGTACCGCGCTCCAGGTTTCCCCTAGCAGCAGAACGCCCCCTCTACTCGGAGCTAGTAAACACCAGATAAGGACACGCGACGACAAATACTCCCCCTTGGCGACGGCGTCACCAATCAAGACCCCTCCGCCCGGTCTCCCTGCCCCGGCTCCGGTGGGGTCAGCTGGGTGGGGTCCCCATGCCGCTCCCTACCGTGTGTGTGAGTGAGTATTCTTGATACGAAACCACGACGACACACACCAGTCGACTCGCATCGGTTGCCTCCATGAACGGCACACACACACACACACACACACACACACACACACACACACACACACACGCTGACTAAGGTCTTTTTTTCGTCGGCGTCAGATTTATGGCCGCTGCACTGGCTGACGCGCAGGACGAGCTATCGGCCCGCTTGCAAACCGAGAGAGAGGAAATCGCGCGCGAGGCGGCGCTGCGCGCTCAGGCGTCTCAGGCGCCACCGCCACCGCGGCTCTCCCCTGGTGTCGCCCCGCTGGGATCGACAGGCTGGCAGCTGCACCCGTGGCAGATCCTCGACGGCGCGCCTCCGGATCCGCCGCCGCCGCCCCCACAGCCACCGCCACAGCCGCCGCCGCCGCCGCCGCAACGCCTGCCGCCTCCGCCACCCTCACCTCCACCGCCACCCCCTTCCCCGCCGCCGCCCACGCCGAGCACCGTCCGCTACATCGAGCACCGGACTGCGGCGGGCCTCCCCTGGCTCGAGCGGGTGTGGATCGGCGGCCGCCCCCAGCCTCCTCCCTGGAACGACCCTGGGAGCGTCTCACACGCGGTAGAGCTCTCGGCGGCTCGCACGGACGCCGGCGGTGAGGCCTCTCCCCTGCTGCCCCTCCCCTCACCGCTCCCCTTGCCGCTGCCCTCACTCCTCCCTGCTCGGTCCCTGGTGATGGCTAGCACTGCCGCCCTCCCCTTCGCCCCCTGCCGCCTACTGCCCCCCCCCCCCCCCCCCGGCCGCCGCCTCTCTCGTGCCTGCACCTGCCCTCCTCCGCCACACAGCTCCACTCGCGCCCGTTAGCCCTCTCGCTCTCACACGCAGCCTCGACACGCAGCCCTCGCCTGGCGACCACACAGGCGCGAGCGGTGGCCACGGCGCGCCCAGCGGCGACGGCGCTGCCGCCGTTGGTGGCGCTAGCCTCCTCGCCCTAGGCCTTGGGGTGGCCGCCGCCGCCGCCTTGCTCCTCTCACGCTTGCAGGCGGGCGGCAGGGCGGTGGGGCGGATGGTGCTGCTTCCGGGTGTGTCCCGGCGGACGTCCGGCGACGCACCTCCCCTCCTGACGCAGCTGAGGCGAGAGACGAGGGGGGAGAGGCGGGGAGAGGAGCTGCGTGTGCCACGCCTCGCCACTGACTGGCCACGTAGCGATGCACCTAGTGTGCCCGCCCCCGCGGGGCTGCGTGGTGGGGGGTGTCTCTGGTGGGTCCTGGGTTTGGCGCGACGCGAGGCTCTCTCCCCCGCCAGGCGGCTCTGCGACCGGCTGAGAGGAGGAGGGGTGCCGTCGCGCAGCCTCCGGCGAGGCTCGTCGAGGAGGAGGAGCTTGCCGTGGAGCAGCTGGGCCCGCGAGGCCGACGAGAAGCTCTCCTCTGGCTCGTGGTGCGACTCTCCCCCCCTCCCCCTCCCTCTCCCTCTCCCTCTCCCTCTCCCTCCACCTCCACCTCTCTCTCTCCCTCTCCCTCTCCCTCTCCCTCTCCCTCTCCCTCTCCCTCTCCCTCTCCCTCTCCCTCTCCCTCTTCCTCCACCTCTCTCTCTCTCCCCCTCTCCCTCTCTCTTCCTCTCTCTCCCCCTCTCCCTCTCCCTCGCTCTCCCTCTCTCTCTCCCTCTCTCTCCCTCGCTCTCCCTCGCTCTCTCCCTCTCTCTCTCTCTCTCTCTCCCTCGTAGACTGGCCGCTGCGTCTCTCCACGCCGCCCTGCCTTTCTTCCTCAGACACACCGCCGTGCCTCTCTTCGTCCTGCTGCCTCGCCTCCCTCTGCTGCCTCTCCCAGCCGCGTCCCACCCACTCACCTGCGCTCACGGCCTCACGGCTTTGCATCACGACGGCTCGCCTCCTCGGACTGCGCACACAGGGGGAGCAGGGGCGGCTCCGTGGACGGAGCGCTGCAGGGGGAGGAGACACGCTCGGACATGTCGGACGACAGTCAGGCGAACGCCACACTCTCGCCCATCTCCCTCTCGCCCATCTCTCTCCCGCCCATCTCTCTCGCTCTCTCCCCCATCTCTCCCGACCTCTCTCCCCGGGCCATCTCTTCTCTTCCCGCCCATCTCTCTTCGCCGCCCGCCTCTCCCGGCTCCGGCTCCGGTCGCACGCCCTCGCGTGCCCCCTCGCGCCTCCCGCAGGACCGCTCCGAGCTCGCGCCCGCCGCCTCGACCTTCTCGAGCCGCACGGTGAACGAGCGACGCGGCCATCGCCGCCGCCCTCTGCCCTCCCCCCCCCCCCCCTCGACACCCCCCCGCCGCCCCCCCGCCACCCGAGTCTCCCACGGGCATGCTCACCAGACAGAGGGCTGCTGCAGGCGACCTCGCACCATGCCTCGCACCATGCCTCGCACCATGCCTCGCACGCGCCGGAGCTCAAGGCTGCGCGAGACTCTCGTCCGACCGCCAGCGCTCTCGCGGGCCACCTCGGGTGATCTCGGGAGATCTCCCCTCTCAGGCGCTGCGCGGCCGCGAGTCGTCTTCCGAATCGGAGGAGGAGGACGATGACGCCGCGACTTCCGTCTCTGCGCTCACCTCGCTCTCCACGCTCAAGGGCCGGCTCTCGCACGGGCTGGACGGGCTGCAGCAGGAGGCGCCCACGTGGTCGGCGCGCTTCTACGAGGCGCGCGGCACCGACGCCGCGGGCGCCGCGCCGGCGGCCGAGCCTCCGCCGCCGGACGTGGAGGCGATGGTCGAGACAAACGCGGCGACCGGCGGTCCGTGCGCAGACGAGGGTGGCTCCGGGACCGATCATGGCGCTGCGTAGCCACTTTTCACCAGCCAAAAGTTACCAAGGAGCAAGGTTGTGTCTCGAAGTGTGGGAGACTGTGATCTGTGTCATTCTGACTGAGAGGGGCGGACACGATTTTCGTGAGGGTTCACGATATCCTCGATCGTTGATGCTCTCGAACGTCGATGGTCGAAGGACGAAGCTCCCGTAACGCCGGTAGGCCGTAGGCGTAGCCGCCCCGTACTACCAACGCCGTACGATCGAGTTCGAGACGATCGCGCCGCAGCGTTGCGCACGTGTCCACCTCCACGCGTGTGGGTCCTGGGTCGTGGCCCGTGGTGCGACGTGCGTGGCGCCGTGGGCGTGTGGCGTGGCCCGGCTCCGCCGCGCTCCGGGGACGCATGCCGGCGAAGCACACCGTCATGCGTCAAAAGCTGCTGTATGTTCTATGTACGTCCCTGGAATCGCCTCAGACATCGCCTACCACGGATAGCCCCAGGTTTAGCTAGATTGAGATATGTTGTGCACCTGGTCGTTCTCTACAACATTGACGCTTACGTCCCGGTCCGTCCATTCGCCTCGGCCTCCGGCGGGCCCCCGGCTGCGGCGGAGAGCGGCGGCGTCACACAAATCCGACCGAGAGCACCGGGACGCGGTCGGGCGATCTGAGGCCTAACTAGGCGTATGCATTGCCCACCCAGGGCAGCAGGGCTATCATCTGGACCCATCCAACAGGCGCCTGCGGGGCGCTGTGGTCATGAGCTAATTGCCCCTCAACCTCTGGCGCTCCATTTGAAAAGAGCCATGCAGCTTGGAGTAACGGCGCGAGGGCGTCTCTCTCGAGGTTCTCGAGGTGGACATCCTTTGGCCGCGTTGGGTAGCGAGGATTGGTGTGACGCGATCCACGCAGGCGTGTTTTCGAGGGCGTCTAGAGAGAGAGAGATTTTTAGCAATACCAAACAACTCCAATATATCTACACACATCATTTGGGGCCGGGAGCCTGTTTGTTGCGTCTTGGCACAGAGTGTTTCTTTTCGGCGACTCTCCTCTCTCCAGCTAGTGAGGAGGTGAAGAATCGTCTCCTTATCGTTTCCACGGATCGGGTCTGTGGAGGGCGGCCGGCGATTTCCTTTTCAAAGGAGGCGCTGTTCCGCGGCGGCGGCGGCGCGCCCTTTAGCCCCATGGGAAGCTGCGGCTCTAAACCTGAGCCCCCGGATCCGGACTCCAAAGTTGCGCCCGTGCCGGATGCGGACTCCAATGCTGCACCCGCGCCAGCGTCCCCCCCCAAGTCGCGGTCCTTCCCAACGAAGCACGCCAAAAAGTGGTACGAGCGCGAGCTGAGCGGGGCGGTGGTGCGCAAGAGCGCTCACGATCTGACTTCAGCCGAGGAGGACCGCATCGTCAAGGCGTGGCTGCGCATGATGGAGAGCGAGGACGGCGTGCCGGGTAGCTCGCAATACTTTCGGCTCGCGCTCATCCACGGCGGCTCCGAGGGGGAATGGACCTATCTCTCCAAGATGGTCGACCCAAAGCCCTCGTTTTGCGTCCATGGCGGCGAGTGCTTCCCGAACTGGCACCGCGTGTACATGCTCGACTTTGAGCAGACGCTGCGCTGCGCCGACATCGACCTCGGCGGAGACGGCAACATCGGCCTGCCCTACTGGGACTGGTCGATCAAGCCGGAGGGCAAGACGATGCTGCCCATGCTGGCGCAAAAGCTGATGGCACAGACGATTGGCTCGCAAGGGCAGGTCTGTCACATGGGTGGGAGCACACGTCGTGTGGAGAGGGCCGACCTCTCCCTCGCCTCCCCTCAGGGCCTCTTCCCGGACGACTTCCTCCCGCTCACCCGCGGGGGCCACCCGATCAAGGCGATCGAGCCCGACGGCACTCCGTTCTACAAAACCATGGCGCGCCGCCCCCCCCCCCCCTCCCCTAACTTCGCCCCTCCAGTCTCGCCTCGCTCCACTGCGCAGGTCTGGACCCACGAGCTCGACCGCGAGCTCGAGTGGAACCTCGGCCACCGGGGCTACGACATTGCCGGCTCGCAGAGGAAGTACCTCCTTCAGCACCAGCACAGGAGAGCGCCAGCCTCTCGCCCTCGACGCCCCTCGCCTGACCAGAGGGATTCAAGGACGGCGCATCACTCCTTAGGGGCTCAAGCCTCGCCCTCGATGCGGCCCCGCACGGGTCGGCGCACGTGGCTCTGGGGAGCCTCGGCCGCAGGAAGCCGGGCACAGAGATGGTCGGCTCGGTGCCGACGGCCGCCTTCCACGTGACCTTCTGGCTGCACCACTGCAACGTCGACCGCGTGTACGAGTCCTTCCTCGCCGTCCGCGGGCACACACGGAGGCACGCCCGCGCCGGCGCGTGAGTGCGTACTCATCCACGCCTGATGCAAACTCAGGCACGCGAGGATGCAAAAGGAGTTCCGCCGCAACGCGCGCCGCGCGGGCACCGCCGCCGGCTTCCCCAAGGGGCAGACACTCGGGTGAGAGCCCACCCGCACCACAGCTCGCCATCGCCCCCCCTAGCGCACGGCCGCCCCCTCGCCTCACCCCGTCCCCGGCTCTACACAGGTACGAGCCGTTCTACTCCCACGCCCACTCGCGCGAGGTCATGCGCGGCAAGTGGACCGGCGACGACACCTTCAACACGGAGGCAATGGGCTACACCTACGCGTCCCTCGCCCAGGTCGGCGGGGGCCGGCGGCGGCGCGACCTGCCGGTGCTCGCCCAGTTCAACGACGTGCCGAAGGTCAACGTGGACGGCTCCAAGGCGCTGTACGTGTACGTCTCCGACGCCGGCGACGGCGACGACGGGGGCGGCCTCCTCGGTTTCCTCCCCTTCGTCGGGAGCCCGAAGAAGGAGCAGCCGTCGTGGCAGCCGCCCCCCGACCTCGAGTCGGCGACGCCTGCCGACCTCAAGGCGCTGCCGGGCTTCGCCGGCGCCGCCCCCCCTCCCCCCCCCCCCCCCCCCGACGGCCGCTGGGCCGCGCCACCTGAGGCCACGGCGCGTCCTGTGTGCAGGCATCACGTCGCTCTTTGTCCTCCCGACGGAGGGCACCGTCCGCTGCGACAACTGCGTGCTCAACTCGCCAACCTGCTCGGCGGAGGTGGACGTGACGGAGGCGCTCAAGGAGGCGGGCATCCCTCGCGCGCGCGCGGTGCTGCACGCGCTCGCCTTCGACATCGCCACGCAGACCGCCATGACGCTCGAGCAGGCGGGCGTGCCGCCGCCCGAGCTGAGCTCGCCGACGCTCTCCTTCGAGGTGTGGGACGTAGCGGCGCGACACTCGGAGTCATTCGCACTCTCGCTCGCCGCTCTCTCCCTCTTGCACCGGGCTCCGCTCTTTGGGGACGTGGAGTCAAGGACAGCCCCCCCCTCCCCCTCACCAGCGTGCAGAGACGCCTTACCTCGCCTCGCCTCGCCGCGCCTCGCCTCTCAGGTGGACGTCTCGGAGGGCAGCGAGGACAAGGAGGAGGTGGTGGCGCTGCAAATGCTCCTCAACGCCGTCTTCACGACCAGCCTCAAGGTCGACGGTGTCGTTGGCAAGGCGACGGCGGACGCTATCAAGGCGGCGCAGGCTGCCGCGGCGCTCCCGGAGGACGGCGTCGCCGGGCCAAAGACCAAGGCGGCGCTGCTGCTGGCGCGCGCCGCCCTCTCGGCGGCGCCGCAGGCGGACGAGCGCTACAAGGAGGTGGTCCGGCGGCTCCTCGTTGCCGCCAAGGCGCAGCCCGTCAGGTGGACCCTGCGGCGCGACGACGAGCCGGGCGAGGGGCTGGACGAGTGGATGGACGCCGCGCAGGTCGAGCTCGAGCGCGCCTTTGGTGCGTGGAGCAAGGCCTGCCGCCCGTCCTCGCTCGCCCTGGAGTCCCTCCCGACCATCTCCTTCGAGTACACCGCGGAGGAGGCCGACGCGCACATCCTCCTCTCCTTCGCCAAGCTCGCCACCGCCCACGAGGCGCGCGACGGGCCGGGAGGCAAGCTCGCGCAGACGACGGTGCGCGCGGATCGCACGCGTCCACCTCCGCTAGATAGAGCAGGACACGCCACTCGCTCACTCTCTCGACTGGCCCAAAGCTCCACTACTGCGCCTCCCTCCCGCCGCCTCTCGCCGCCTCCCCACTTGCGCCTCTCCCATGCCCGTCCCGCCCGCCCACAGGCGGCCTCGGAAGGCTCTTCCCCTCTGGTGCACATCGCCTTTGACGAGGCGGAGCGCTGGGAGCTGGCCAACCTCCCCCACCCGCAGCGCGCCGACGGCACGCTTGACGACGACTTCTTCTTCCAGCTCCTCCCGGTGGCGATCCGCGAGATTGGCGCGCCCCACACCCTTAAACTCCAAGATGGAATCCTCCCCTGCTCCGCCCCTTGTCTCTCCATCGCTCGCTTAGTTCTCCTTTCCTTTCTTTTGCTCCCTCACAGGCCTCGCTCTCGGCCTCGGCCTCTCCCTCGCGGGCGGCGCGCTCGACACCATGTCGCCCTTCTACGCGGCCGGCAACACCGCCGTCTCCGCGCGCGCTGGTGAGGAGCTGCAGCAGAAGCTCCGGGAGGCGTGAGACTCCGCCTCCGCGGGAAGGCCGGCGTGGCTGCGGCTGCACAGCTGCGACTGTGGCTGTGGCTGCGGCTGCGGCTGGGGCTGCGGGTCGGCCGACGAAAGCGATGGCCATAGCTCCACAAGCTCGACGCTCGCTCGTTCGTTGGCCTCGCTCGGTGGCAGATGCTGGCGGGTCCGGGTGCAGCTTCGCAGCCAGTATGTGATGGGACCATTCATGCAAGGTGATGACGCTCGTAGCACTGGAGCTGTGGCGATTAATTCCTAATATACCCACGCTGGTTCGTTCCAACTGTCGGGTGGCGATTAATTCCTAATATACCCACGCTGGTTCGTTCCAACTGTCGGTTCACCCGTGACGAAAAACGGACGCAACCTAGGCGGCCCGCCATGAAATCTAGCCGTGTGTGCTGGCGTCCGGGTCCCAGCGGGTTTTCACGTACGGGGTGTGGACCCTGAGTTGACCAGGGGTTGTGCGCCGGGCCCTCCTGCTCGGCTCCAGCGAGTAGACAAGTGTTGTCATCAACAGAGTAGAAGGATCTGACCTCGGGGCCGATGTGACCAAGCGCTGGTAGCGTGGTTTAACCTCACACCCATGGTCTCACAGTGTGCCGGCAGTCGCCGAGCAGTGTCGCTCACACAAGCCGGCACAAGTGACTGAGGGCCAGTGAGGGCGAGCCCATCGCTGTCACAGCTGTGGCAGCCGCACAGTAGGCTGTGTCAACTGTGCAGAGTGTGTGAGCAGCAGAGGAGCTGCTCTCCAGGCTTCTGTCGCAAAGAGCTGCATGCCACCGAAAGCGCTGTCGAGGTTCGCCGAGCGCGGCGCAGGTTGAGGGAAGCCGCCACCGACGAGCGCGTTGGAGTATTCACTCCGGACAAAGACGGGCACACAGCGGACGGTGCGGGGCGTGTGCCCGTCATAGCGGCGAGGCGCGGGACCGTCTGTGGCGAAGTGGGTCGCGTCCCTCGATTTCCTCAACTCACGGTCCGCTCCCTCTAACAAGTACACACCAAGCGCTAAGCGTGAGGACGCGATTTCGAATTCGGAGGTGCATCTGAGCAAAATTGGGCCCGCTTCAGGTGTGAAAAAAATTATAGGGGTCATAGTCGCCGATTCGATCCGGAAGCCACTCGACCATCGAGAGGCCGACGGCCGAAGTCGGCAAACGTAGATCAAATGGTTAGAGATAGCGTCCACTCAGCGACCGATACCCGTAACACATTACCGAGGGAATAGACACCACAGATACGACAAAGCGCGCGCGTGAACAGGGCTCCAGGCCCCAAATTACGTGTGAGTGTTAGAGTTGTTTGGTATTGCTAAAAATCTCTCTCTCAGATACGCACAACCGACGCCCGAAGTGCCAAGAAGGACGTCATTAGTACGAAATCTCAGAAAAGGATGGGCGTCGAGAGAACATTCCCTCGAGAGGACAAAGAAAGGCGACGCAGCCCCTCCTTGCGCAGTGTCCCCCGCTATGTGTCGCCAATTGGGGCACGCTATCCTGTGCAGTCAGGGCAAGCGGGGGCGGGGGGCAGTCCCCCTGGTCTGATACTGGGGTGTGGGTGTCTCCAGTCTCGGAGGGGGGCAAGAAGGTAAGAATATCTAATTTCGTTTCAACTGTCGGGGGATGTGCGAGAGAGATTTTTAGCAATACCTTAATGTGATGTTACAGGTGGGTTAAGAGGGAGATGTGCGCGAGCTGCGGGACCGCCGGGACGGCGGGCGGGTGATTGCGACGCGCCGCCACTTTTGGCGACTTTTGGGACGCGCGTCAATCGGCCGAGATTCGGCATGGCAGGCGAGGGTGTCACGGCCATGATCGTGGCTGCTGACGCCAATACCAAACAACTCTAACACTCACACGTAATTTGTTGATGTGCGTGACGAGTTATCTCGTTAAGCGAAACGATGAGCCGAAACAGCTCGGCCGCCACGTCCAAACGACAAGGTGCGGCCATGGGAGCCTGCCACGTGACCTCGAAAGCCCACACGCCCTTTCCCGAGGCGCCCAGCGACGGGTGGCAAGCCGTCGAGCCGGAGGCGGAGCACGAACAGGACATCGGCATTGAGAAAGTCGGCGACAGTTTGCCATTCGCCGTCACCTCGTCGGCTGGAAAGGCACTGGCCGAGAGTGACAGCGGCGCACCGGCTGACGAGAGGAGCTTCCTCCAGAAGATGGCCGATTACGTTGTCTCTTCTCGGGCCAAGCTGCTCTCGCCCGAGGAGCAATTCCAAGCGAGTGCCGAGGTGGATGCGTCCGACGCCGCGCTGGCCACCGCGGACGCGCCGCCCGAGACCGAGAACACCTCAATCCAGAAGGGTCCTATACCCGGGGAGCCCGAGGCGGCGGCTGAGGTGGAGCCAGAGCCGATCTGGCGCACCAAGATTTGGTCGTCCGAGATGATGATTGACGAGGCCATGGGCGCGCCGGCCAAGGCGGCTGAGCCGGAGCAAGAGCCGGAGCCGTCCTTCATGGCGAATCTGATGAACTACCTCTCGCCACACAAGGCCGCTGAGCGCGCGCTGGAGCCGGAGCCAGAGACGGATGTCACCTCGGTGACGCCGTCGGCGGCGATGGCGAGACCGTGGTCACCTGCCGCGTAGGCGACTGCGCCGGACGAGAGGTTCCTCATTCAGAGGGTGGTGGATTTTGCCATGGTCTGACCAGCCACGTCTAGAACTAGGTTCTTCCAGTCATGTGTCAGCTCCGTTACACGACGCAGGCGAGGCACGAACGCAGGTGAGGCCTAATGTAATTCCCTCTGACGCACCGAGACAGTCAGACAGACAAAACCCAAGAACCCATGCCGTTTACTTTGTGTACGTTCAGACTGGACAGTCACAGATGAAAATGCAACAGAACAACTGTTTTGCCGATCCCAGTGCTCGTTTCTTCGGGGGGGTCGTGGACGATGCTCATGTATTGAGGGCTAAGAATCGCCAGAGGAGAGGACTCGCCGTGCAGCCTGCACGTGCCACGTCGGACGGTCGTGTGCGCTGATACCGAGAACCGTCGCTGCCTGATCGTGACACGCTTCGTTTCTCTGCTGGTCGACTCCAGTGGGTCGGCGGCCCACCCGGCTGTTCACTGTATTCGCCGCGGGGCGTTTCGGGCAATCTTCGCGTGTAGATCGTCTTCGAGGGGCGGCGCAAACAGTGTCTCGAGTTGTTGCGGCTTCGTTGCGCGCCCCGAGAGAGGACGCCAGTTGCATTTTTATATGCACGTATGCTGCGCAAACCCCAGGGGCAGGCTACGGCGCGGTCTCCTCTCAACACTCTCTCAAGACCCGTCCGCCTCATCCGCTTGCGCCTCATCCGCCGCCGCCGCCTCGGCCCCCGCCTCCTCGGCCGCCTCCGCCGGCGCGGGCATCTCCGGCGGCTTGAAGGGCAAACCACCCGGGGCCTTGAAGGGGCGCGCGAGGTGGCCGATGGGAGAGCGGCCGAGCACGTGGATGGCGAAGAGCGGGTGGTAGAGGAAGTCGACGACGGAGGAGGTGGCCGAGTAGATGAGGGTCGAGTGCCTACGGGAACGAGGCATGGACGCGTCGTGGACGTGTCGCGGACCGTCGCCGAGGAGACGACGGCTCGAGCTCCAGCCGAGCAGCGCGTGCAAGACAAACATCAGGATGGCGTTCGCCTTATAGCTGTTCGCCTGCTCGCACGCACAGAGAGGCGTGGGGACACCGTCTCCGCAGGACGGCGTTTTGCCTCGTCGCCGCCGCTCGCCGCGCGGTTCAGCTGCGAACGGTCGTACTCGACGACAGTCTGGTCGCCTACAGGGCGGTGCCGACACGCTCCACGGACCGCTCGGCTCGCGCTCGTGCTCGACAAGAGTGCCCGTACCGCCGCCGCCGCCGCCAAGCCCCACCGCAGCGAGCATGGCCGCCATCGGGTCTGCGGCGGGCGGGTTCTCGAGGAGTGTGTCGTCCGCAGCCGCGTCGATCCTCCAGCTCACGAGGGCCTCGAGCAGCAGGCGGACGCCTGGGAGGAGGGAGGGAAGGAGGGGAGTTGTCGTGAGGGTGCCCGCGCGGAGGCGGGGCCAGGCGCCCCACGAGCGCGCGCGTGTGAGGTGGTGGTGGTGGGGGTGGGGGGGGGGGGGGGAAGGGCATCGCTCCACGGGAGGGAGGGCGAGTGGCGGGTGGCGAGTGGCGGGCGGCGGGCGGGGGCACGCCGGCGAGGACGTAGAACGCCATCCGCACCTACAGGGCCGTGATGCAGGCTGCGACGTTGCACGTGGCTACGGGCGGCGCGGCCGAGGCCGGGGCCAGCTTGAGCCTTTTGCACAAAGTCTGGCGCCGCCTGGCGGCGGGAGGGAGTGGGGTGACGCTGCTTGGCCGGGAGGTGCGGGCCGTGTGGCGGGGGAGGGGACGGGCCTTGTCGAGCCGCTTGACAGCCTTTGAGGCGGTGGTGGAGGCGACGAGCTGCGCGGTGAGGGCGGCGGCGGTGAGGGCGGCGGCGGTGGCGGCGGTGGCGGCGGTGAGGGGTGCGGCGCTGCGCCATGTGAGTTGCGTTATGAGCGCACAGCCGTGGGCTCTTGGGGAGGCGTTCTGAGACCGCAACGGGGCTTGCTCTTGGACCTCGGGGTCACGGTCCCCTCTCTCCCCACGGGCGGCCTCCGCCCAAGAGGAGGTGGCCGCCCGCCGGCAGCAGAGGAGGCGTGCCCCGGTGAGGGCGCAGCGCCGCGGGCTGCCGTCAGGACGGCACCGGCGCGGCGCCCTCGTCTGGTAGCGTCAGGTCCGGGAGGGCTGAGGGGGGAGGGGCGGCGGTGCGCGCTGCGGCGGTGGACTAGAGCGTGCTCGACCTGCACGAGCATCTTCGACATCGTGCCGCCGCCGCCGCCGGCCGGGACGGCTGCACCCGCTGCCGCCGCCTCGGCCGCCTCCGCCGGAGCCGCTGTTTTGCCGCGAGCCTTGCTCAGCACAGCGGTCCGCTCAGACGCGGCGGCCTTGGGCTTCCGCCGCGATGACGCCGCGCGGCCAGCCGGCGGTGACGGTGGTGTCAGCTCGCCATCGGCGACCGCTGCTCCGGAGGCGGCCTCCGCCGCCTCGCTCTCGCACTCGCTGGCAGTGCCGCAGCTCCATCCTTCGTGCTCCTCCATGCTGCCCGCCGCCACCTCGCGCATCGCGCCGAGATCGAGCTGCTCGCGCTCGCAGAGCTCCTCGAGCGACGGGACGAGCTCGATGTGGCGGCCGCCGCCCGGACGGCGCACCCAGACGCGGTCCCGCACACGTGCGCCGCGCAGCGTGGGCGCGGTCGAGTCGGCAGCCGCGAGCGCCGCCGCTAGAGCCAGCAAGAGTGAGACATGTCGGTCGAGTCTCATCAGACTCATGAGACGCACACGCGCCGGGTGTGAATTTCTTTTTTTGTCGAGGAGCGCGGCGACGGCGATGAAACGCATGCGACGCTCGACTGCGATTAGAGATTTGGGTTGGTTGCGTGCCACCGACGGCGTCCCGGCGGAGAGAGAGAGAGAGTGATGGAGAGAGAGAGAGAGAGATGGATGGAGTGTGAGACCTGACTGAGGCTGCGGAGGTGACGCCTGAGGTACCGGCCCGTGCACAGCGACTCAGCCGGCGACCGCCACGGGCTCAGACGAGACTTGTCGACGCGTTCCGGCTCAGCTTCACCGTGGTCCTTGGGCGTCTGTCGACGTCAGGACCACCCATACTTGGAGCATACTACAGCTCGCGGGTTTGAGGTCGCAAGAGCCAAGATGGTGGCGTTTGGACATCCCAACCACCACACAAGACAGAAAGCAGCTCGCTCCAAAGTGGTGCTGCTTTCGTGCTGCGGTCAATCATGGTGAGCTGTGCACGAACGACGGATGAACACCACTTACCCAGGGGACAGCGTATGTGGGGGCCCTGCGAAGGTGTTCGATTGGGGCTAGCACGGCCTTTTTGGGAGCGAGTAGCTTGCAACAGAATTTTGCAACCAAATAGCCGATTACCTTCGCCTATTCGCCGATATTATGTATGTACAATGTGCGACGGTTCGAGATGTGTTCGAGATTTGGGGAGGGCGCTCGACTTTTCGGCGGTCGTCTGGAGTCACGCTGTTGTGCGATTGACAGTCAGGGTCGTGGAGGTCGTGGAGGTCGTGGAGTGGCGAGTCACGCTCGTGCGGACAGCATCGATGCCGTCGCCGGACGCGGCGGCGAGGCACACGGGCGCCGGCGTGGCGCGTCGGCAGGCCCACCACGAGCGGATGCGCGACGAGCGCGCGCTCGGGAAGCGGCCGCGAGCGACGCGGAGCTTCCGCCGGAGGACGACGCGGTCGAGATGGCGAGCGCCGTCCACGTGCTGGACAGCATGGCGGAGGTGGGCCCGAACTACACCCTGCTGCGCAGCAAGGAGACGAAGGCGAAGCGGCGGAAGCGACAGCTAAAATCTCTCCCGATATTACCCCATTCCTGTATTTCGCCGATTAGGCCATAAAATTGAAAAAAAAACAGAGTTTTACCGTTAGAATCTCTTCTCACTGCTGTGCGGCTTATTTATAAATCCTTGACCCCATATTCCAGCTTTCCAGGCAGGCAGGCGCCGGTCGGAAGAGAGATAATTCTAACGTTTTATTCCGGTCGGGGTCCAAGCCTGGCTGTTCTTCACGTCCCGCTTTCATTTTTACAGCGCCTGGGCTCTTCTCGGCCACCATGGGGGATGCCTGCGTCTTCCACGTGTTTTTGTTTTTTCTCTTTTACATGATACACAGCGCCTTGGGTGAGCTAAACGTAGATCTAGGTTTGAACAGAGGGACCGCCTGAGACAGAGAGCGCGAAGATGCCGGAGAGAGCGTCTCCGCCTGAGACACCTACGCCAGCCACGCCGCAGACACCGGGCGGCACGCGGGTGCCCCGCGGTGACCTCACCGTCACCTTCGACGACGGCTCGAGCGTCGAGTCACACAGCGTCATCCTCGCGCTCGCGTCGCCAGTCTTCAGCGCCCTCCTCACCACGCCGAGCGGCGCGCTGCGCACCGATCTGCACCTGGCCGGGGCGTCGGCGGACGAGTTTCGCGACTTCTCCATCGCGCTGCGGCCGGCGGGCCTCCGCCAATCCGCGCTGCAGGACGAGGCGCGATACTCGGCTCTCGTACGAAAAACGAAGTAGGCCGGCGAAAAAAGAGTACCGCGCCTCTCGTGCCTTAGGCGCGGTACTCTGCTCTCGTGCGGTGGGCGCACAAATACGAGGCCGACTCGCTCAAGACGCTTATCGAGGACCACCTTATCAAGGATGTGCCGGTGAAGACGGGCTCGCTGGCGCACGCGCTCTCCTACTCGCTGCTCCGGAGGCGCGCCCAGTGCCTCAAGGCGATGGTGGCGGACCTGAGGGAGCACGTGGACGAGCTCGGCCTCCTCGCCAAGCGGGAGACGCTGCAGGAGATGGAGACGGCGCGAGGGTAGGGGGGGGTGGGGGTGCTCCGAGGCGGAGAGGGGAGCGCGAAGGACCCGCGTGCCTCTCGCGCCCGTAGGTCTGGCCGCGCCTCTGCGAGGCCGCGGGCGTGCTCGCCGCACACACGAACAGCACGTAGTAGCCTTGGCTCGTCCGGCAAGCAGCGTCGCGCCCTCTACAGGCGTGCCCCTCTACCCCATGCCGCCCGTCGAGCAGCTCGAGACGATGTGGCCCTTCGTCGCGGCGGGCATCCGGCAGCACGCGGTCTCCGCTTCGGAGCACCTGCAGGCGGGCCTCTCCAAGGCGGCCAAGTCGGCGGTGGCCGACGCGAGCGCGACGCTGAGCGAGACGTCCACCTCGCTCCTCGACCGCTTCATGGCCTATTGGGTGTAGAGAGCGGTGCGTGGCCTGTCGGTGCTCGGTGGCCGGAGCGTCGCTCTCGATCGAGCGTGGGGTATCTTTGGCCCCAGCTCTCGCCGCGCGCACCAACCTCGCAAGCTGGCCCTCGCTCACCGCTCGCTGGCGGGAGAGCACGACCCACGAGCGAACGAATGAATTCGGTGGTACCCGCGTACCCGCGGATGACTGGCTGACACCCATGAGTCGGGGAAATGGTCGGTGTGAGAACAGTTTTCAATGCATCGAGTTATTATTTATTGTGAGCCATACACAAATACCATAAAAACGGACCAAACGGAGGGGTGGGGGGTGGGAAAGAAGAAAGAAAGAACACAGACAAACCAAACGAGCAATGAGTCATCGGCTCGTTGTGCGAGTATATGGGACACGATGTCTCAAATATGAGAGGTTTTGACTCCTACCGGCTCCTGACGCTATCCCTGGCAGCTCTAATGACCAGGATCAGTAGTGCTATGATAGAGGGTGCCCATACTAGCGCAGGAGCTGCCACACTCGCCCGGACCGGCTCCCTCTGGGGCCGGTTCCGCAGCCCGCGAGAGCCGACAGCGGGGCCGTGCCGCGGGTGCCTACTGCTGAGTGCCACAAACACTGCGCCGTCCCGCCATCACCTACAGGCTGTCTTGTGTGATGGTTGGGATGTCCAAACGCCACCATCTTGGCTCTTGCGACCTCAAACCCGCGAGCTGTATGGGTGGTCCTGACGTCGACAGACGCCCGATGACCACGGTGAAGCTGAGCCGGAACGAGTCGACAAGTCTCGTCTGAGCCCGTGGCGGTCGCCGGCTGAGTCGCTGTGCACGGGCCGGTACCTCAGGCGTCACCTCCGCAGCCTCAGGTCTCACACTCCATCACCGCCGCCGGGACGCCGTCGGTGGCACGCTCGGCGGCGTACTTTCTGCAGCTCCATCTCGAGTACGGCGTCGAGCCTACTCACTCCTGTTGGATCTGTGCACTCCCTGGGACCCAGGGAGTGCACAGATCCAGCAAGTGGTGCGTCCCGGCAGCGCGCGCAGGCTGCGGAGCTGCAACAAACTCGAGACACGCTTTTTGGGACATTTTCGACGCTTTTGTCCCATATACTCGCACAACATGCCCATCGGAGGAGTGGACAACGAACTAGCAGCTACGAGGATGTGGGTTGGAGAAGGACAGCACTTGGAGCACTTGGAGTGCAGTCAGTAACCGCACCTCCAGGGCCAGGGGGCTAAGAAGCACACCCAGCGGGCCAGATGATTGGCATCGGGTTGCGGGCAAGAGAGCCCTAGTCCTGGGGGGTGCGCGTTCGCAGGGAAAGGGCCGTACGGCTTTAAAGTAAACACGGTTCTCCGAGGGTTGGACCCGCGTACCGGGTTTCCCCTAAACTGCAGGGGGACGCCCCCTCTACTCGGAGCTATAAGCTGTGGTCCGCTCCTCCCAGTCTGGGCGTGGTCGAGACCGAGGTGTCGAACTGAGAGCCACTCCTGGAGGCTGCCTCCGCCATGTGGAACCCCAACTTCAACCGGTCATATCTCGGGCGGACTGGCACCTCAGGAGCTCATCCTGGGCGGTTTTGGGGAGTCTTGGGTGTGTGCTTGAAGGTGGTAAACAGAGTTTTGCACCGCAGCTTACCCGAGGGGCACGAGGGGCGTGCTGAGCACCGTGAAAACAGCGGACCACAGCTTACATGTACGTACTTTTAGCTTACTGGGAGAAAAGAGAGAGGGGGTTGTGTTCTCTAGGCCCCTAAGGGCCCTACGCGCGGCGTGAGAGCTCGGAAGCGAGCTTTGCACGGCGATCGAGGATGGCACGGTTCACCCCCTTCACCGAAGCGATGGAGATGCGTCTCTCTACATGTATAAGAGGGCTCCCGCGGCGATCAACACCGCAACTCCTTTTCTAGCCGCCGGCTACGCGCACAGACACAGTACGCGGCAGCGCCGACACGTCAACCCGCGTGTACGTCAGCGACGGGTCGCGCACGCCGCACGAGGCGCATGCGTGCAGCGGCAGCGCGTGCGCCATGCGCTCGTCGCTCCACTCGCCCAGCAGCCGCCGCTTCGTCTCGTCGGAGACGTGCACGCAGCGCTGCAGCAGCGCCGCCGTCTCGTCCTCGGGCCGCTCCAGGTCCATGACGACGTTCGTCGAGGCGTGGAAGCGCGTCTCCAGGTCGATGGCCGCCTGCTCGGCCGCGGCGAGCTTGCCCTGGTCGACGCACATGCCGCACACCGCGTGCGCTGGGCAGCCGCACTGGCCGCGTTGTGGGCGCACGGTCTTGGCGACCGCCGGCGCTGCGCGCCGGTCGTGCTGCTCACGCTGCCGGCGGCGCTGGTCGCGCGCCTGCCGATCGCGCGTGTTCGCGGCGGCTGCATCTCCTGCTCGTTTCGCTCGCACCCGAGCGGCGGTCGCCAGGCGCTTCAGGTCGGCGGTGCTGCGCGCGCGGCCGTCGGCTCTGCACAGCCACATGTCCTCCTCCTCGGCAGGCTCGCACGGCTTGCCGTCGAACTGCGGCGGGAACCCGCGACGACGCTTCGCCCAGGCCGGGCACGATGGTGCCGCGACGAGCGGCGTCGAGGCGACGGCCATCGATGGGTCCAGAAGACTTGGAGACACTTCTCGACCAAAAAATCAAAAAAAGCGAGCACAAGTGCGTTACATGGGCATGTGGCCGGCGTTTCTGCACCGAACGATCTTACTTTCGGTCTATCGAAAGTGTTGATCGATAATGAGCCAGTACCCGGTACACTGAGCAGCGCTCCGACGCCGCGACAGCTTGCGCGCTGAATTCGTCGAGATCGCCCGGACAGGTTGGATGGCGGACCTCGCAACGCTACGCGCAATCGTCGGCGACGAGCCCTCAGACTCTGCGCTAAAGCTGCTGCTTCGCGACGGGACTGTCGAGGCAGCGGCGAACCGGTTCTTTGAGGCTAGTGCTGCGCCGGCAGCAGCAGCGTCTACCACCGGCAAAAGACCTTCCAGCGCGGCGGCTGCCACGCCTAGCAAGGAGCGCCGCCTCGACACCAGCAGCAGCGGCGCAAAGCCCGCCGGGTCAGCCAAGCCACTCGCCGAGCGCATGCGTCCATCGCGCCTCGACGACCTGCTCGGGCAGGGCGAGGCGCTTGACGCGGTGCTGCGGCAGTCGCTCTGCGAGGACCGGCTCCCCTCGCTGCTGCTCTGGGGCCCGCCTGGTTGCGGCAAGACCTCGTTCGCCGCCTGCGTTGCCGCCTCGACGCAGCGTCTCTTCCGCAGCCTCTCGGCCGCCAAGTGTGGCGTGAGCGAGCTGAGGGAGGAGCTCAGCCGCGCTGCCAATGCGTTGCGCCTGCGCGGTGTGGGCACGATCCTCTTTGTGGACGAGATTCACCGCTGGAGCAAGGCGCAGCAAGACGCTCTCCTCATGGACGTGGAGAAGGGCACCGTCACTCTGGTCGGTGGATCCCCATCACCTACCCTTCCCACCTTAAGCTAGGACTATGGCCAAACGTACCCCTGGAAAATAGGTGCCACCACCGAGAATCCCTCCTTCTCCGTCAACAACGCCATCCTCAGCCGCTGCCGCCTCGTCCTCTTCCGCAAGGTCGACGACGACGCACTCTCCGCCGTCCTCGACCGGGCAATCGCCGCCGACGCCGCGCTCCAAGGCGCCGCCCTCAGCCCCGCGGCGCGGCGTGCGCTAGTCGCCGCCGCCGACGGCGACGCGAGAGTTCTGCTCAACACGCTCGAGCTCGCCGCCGCCGCATCCCGTGGCGGAGCCGGCGCGGGCGGAGCTGGCGCGGGCGGCGCTGGCGACGGAGATGGCACTGCTTGGGCGGTGCACGAGGATGCTGTGCTGGCCGCCGTGCAGCGACGAGCAACCTACTACGACCGCAATGGCGACTTCCACTACGACTTGATCAGCGCGCTGCACAAGTCTCTGCGGGGAGGGGACGCCGACGGCGCGCTCTACTACTGCTGCCGCATGCTCGAGGGAGGCGAGGAGCCGCGCTACCTCACTCGCCGGCTGATCCGCTTCGCGTCGGAGGACGTCGGCCTCTCAGACCCGCTCGCGCTGCAGCAGGCGGTCGCCGCCGATGCCGCCGTGCACGCGATCGGTATGCCCGAGTGCGGCGTGTGCATCGCTCAGTGCGCCGTCTACCTCGCGCTCGCGCCCAAGTCCGTCGCAGTGTACCGCGCGTACAACGCGGCGATGAAGTCGGCGGCGGACGAGCCGCGATGCCCAGTGCCGATGCACATTCGCAACGCGCCTACTAAACTGATGAGGGAGGTTGGATGCGGGAAGGGCTACCAGTACAACCCGGGCTCTGGCTACCAGCGAGGCTGCCCGGGGGGCTACCTACCGCCTGAGCTCGGGGCGGGTCGCACCTTCTTCGACCCCAGGGACTGCGAGCCGCCCCACGAGCTCAAGTTTTGTCCTGGCGGCAAGAAGTGAGCCTGTGAGGTGTGAGGTGGAGAGGAGCACCACCGTAGATCGCGGCACAACACTGATGCGTGATCTGCATCTGGGTATCCCGCGGGCCCGGGACCGCGGACACGGGCGTATTTATACTCTCGCGCCTGCGTGTGTGGTGTGTGTGTTCTTTTTTGAGTCTTGAGACTTTTCTCTCGAGATAGGTCTCCGAATCCGATGACGAGGCTGCAGCCTCGTACCGACATGTTGTAGCAATCGACAAACACGAAGCCGTAGCTCTCTATCGTGCCACACACTCTCTCATCTAGTCGAGTTGTCGTGTTGGAATGGTGCGCAGCCTCAGCCGAGCTCCTCCTCTCGCCCTTCGTCGCCACCAGCACCTCCACCTCTCTCCCCCAAGCTAACCACGAACCATCGGCCTTGCTCGCAATGTGCTGCACACCCCGTCCTCTCCCATCGAGTCGCCAGGCGCAGCACCTCGGCACAGGCTCACAGCAGAGGGCAGCGCGTGCTCACCAAGCTCGGCACACCCCACCCCTCCCGCCGCCTCGCCTAGGCCTGCGCCGTGAGGTCCTCGAAGGTCACGGTCAGTTCCGCCTGCGCTCGGCGGCTCGCAAGTGAGAGATGCGCAGGCGAGGGCGGCTGGAGGGGGGGGGGGGGGGGGCTGCGTGGGGCTCCTTCTCCCCGAACTCGTAGATCTCGTTTCGCACCCACGGCGCGTCCTGCAGGCGGGCGGGCCTCGCCGCGTCAGTTGGACTCGGGCGGCGGGGCGGGAGGGGCGGGAGGAGCACGCGAGGGCTGTGGCCCCGCGCCTCTTCAGGCGAGTGCGAGGCGAGGGTGCAGGTGGCGGTGTAGATTGGGTCCTCGTCGTCATCGGTGCCTGCAGCCGCGAAAAAGAAGGGAGAAGGCGAGGGTCGTGCCTCCGCCCCCAGCGCCTCGGCTGCATCTCGGCTACCATCTCGGCTGTCTCTCGCCTTCGATGCCGTCGGCGCCGTAGCGGGATGCGTCCGTCGTGGCGAGCATGGTGGAGACCTGCAGTGGCGGGGCCGGGAGAGGGGAGGGTGTGTGGAGGCGGACGGCGGCACAGCTCCCCCCTGTACCCGCCGTGAGCACGGCTCGATGCCGCTGCTTGCGAGCAGCACCCGCCCCCGCCAGCACACTGCTAGCCTCGCGCCTGCAGCGAGCGGCTCTCGGCGTAGTCGGCGAGCTCGGCGAGGATGCCTGTTCACGCTCCGAGCATGTGAAGAGACGCTGTTCATAGACCTCGCCGAGTCTCCCGCAAGGGATGCCTGTTCACAGCCACAGCGTGAAAAGAGGCGAGCGGTGCGAGCTTGGAGGCGGGGCGAGGAGCAGACACCCATCCGCTCGGCGCCGGTCACGGTCACCCTGCGAAAGGAAGAGGGGAGAGAGGCGGAGGGCAGAGAGGCGGAGGGGAGAGGCGGAGGCGGGGGAGAGGCGAGGCTGAGAGGCGGGGAGGCGGGGGGAGGCGGGGAGGCGGGGGAGCGGGGAGGCGGGGGGAGGCGGGGAGGCGGGGAGGCGGGAGGGCGGGCCGTGCAGGCGAGGTGAGGGGCGCTGTGCGTGGCGGGGCTGCACGCGGCCGGCTCGCGGGAGGGCGAGAGTGAGAGTGGGTCAGCGCGGAAGAGCGGACACTCCGCCACGATCCGCGGGAGGGGAGGGCGGCGAGGGCCGCGGGAGGGAGCGCACCTGGCAAACGCTTGTGGCGCGTTGCCTTCGCCACTCTCCTGGACGCTGACGACGTAGCGAGGCGGCAGGGCGCACTGGAGAGCGTGGGAGAGCTGCGCACGGGGAGGGGGGAGGGGAGGCTGTCAATACCGCGGCTTGGTCAGTGGTCTGGCGGCTTGGTGGTATGTGGCAGCTTGGAGGTGCGTTTGCTTGGCCGTGTCCGGGCCCAGAGAGGGGAAGGCGGTGGGCCAGCGAGAGAGCGGACGACACGACGCGGGGCGGGGCTGCGGCCTCGTGGTTGTCGAGGCCCTCCGGGACGAACACCACCGAGCTGATTGACACCGTGCCGCTCAACTGCGCATCGGGGAATCAGCGTCAGCTCTCCGCGGTCGGCGCCGTGTCCCTCGGCTAGGAGCGCCAGTGGCTGAGGAGCCGCTTTCTGCGACCGGTCGCGCCGCTGCTTGATGACAGGCAGTGCGCGCGGGCCGGGCGACACGACACCTCCATGGACCGCGAACCGCCAAGCTTGCAGCCACCGATGCCATCGATGGCACGAGTAAAGGTGGAGAGCGCCTCCTTGTTGCACGGGCCGGTGATGGTCGCCACAACCTTGGACAGGGCGCGCGAACGCACAGCCGGCGCGAGCCGCGCGACTCGGCGAGCCGAGAGAAGCATGGTTTGCTGCGGTGGACGGCGCTGTTGGGCAACGGCGAAGAAATTTTTTTTTCTGCCCGAGAACGTCACGCTCCGACATGCCGCCTTCCCTTCTACACTTTCAGAATGAAGGCAAACGCAGTGCAGGCCGGCTCAGCTGTGCCCAGACCAAGTCGATTTGTGCCAAAGGTGGTAGACAGACAGTGCCAAAATCACGGAATCGAAAATGGCTCTTAAATTCGCGCACCTGGTGTCATCCGCACTGCCGCATGGTGCTCGAAGAAAAAATTCTGCCCCAACTTTCTCGTCCTTACAAGATCCTTTTGCGTGCCGTCCTCCCATCCCTCCCTTCCTTGCATGTCTGTTTTCTTTCTTTCTTTCTTAAGATCCCTTTTGTGAGCAGGAGAACTAGGTAGGAGAGCGCAACCAGTAAGTAGGAGGCCCGCGCCTGCCCCCATGCCGCCGGGTGCAACTTTGTCCTATAGGAATACGAGAGGGGAATCCCTGGGACCCTGTCGTGTGGGTGAACCCTGCCCAGCCAGCCCCCTCCGTGTCGCGATGCCGCTCCCCACTCCCGTTCCCCTGTGTCCCTGATCGTCCTTCCAAGATCCTGCTCGTGCAGGTGGGGACCCTGTCCTTCTCCCATCCCTCGTTTGGCGTGTCCGTTTTATTTAGAAAACTTGGAGGCACTTGGAGTGCAGTCGGCAACCTCACATCCAGGGCCGGGGAGCTAAGAAGCGCACCCAGCGAGCCGGATGATCGGCATCGGGCTACGGGCTAGAGAGCCCTGACCCCTAGCTAGGGGGGGTGCGCATTCGCAGGGAACGGGCCGTAAAGTAAACACGGGTCTCCGAGGGTTGGCCCCGCGTACCGGGTTTCCCCTTAACTGCAGGACGCCCCCTCTACTCGGAGCTAATGAACACCACACTGCACGCCTCACACCACCACTCCACACTCACTCGCGCAGGCACTTGAGTAGACCCCCCGCATGAGGGCTCACCCTCCGTCCTCCCAGGGTTCCGACCCCCCTTGATTCGCTCTCTTGCTCGTCTCACGAGCGTCATGCGACGGCCGGTGTGGCCGTTTCCCTCGTTGTTGGTGTCGCTTCCTTCGCTGCCGCCCTTCATCTTCGCCAGCTTTTCCCGGCTCCACCGACTCCGAAAACTTGCGTCTCTTCCCCCTTTGCTAACAGAAGAAAGATGCATCGCGGGTCTTGTTCTCTCAACGCGGCCTGGAGCCCCGAAGCGTTGAGCCGCTTGAGCGTGGCTGCGTCGAAGGCGATGCCGAGGTAGAGATGCGCGCAGCACTCAGCGGCGCAGGGCGCCTCGGCGCGCGCACGGCTCGCAAAGTTCGAACGAGTACTGCCGCCCGGCCGCCTCAAGGCTGCCGGGCGGCAGTACTCGCCTCGCAAGGCGCGCACCGGCTGCTCTGGCTGCTGCGCCGGCGGCCGCTGCGCTGGCCGCTGCTGCGCCGGCTGGCGGGCGGTACGGCCGCCGGCGGCCGCTGCACCCGCGCCTTCCCTCGCGGGCGCCGTCGCGCCGCGCGCGCCCAACTCTGCTGGTACACGGCACGCGTCGTCACACAGCCGCGGAGAACAGGCGGTGCTGTGCGTGAAGCGCGCGCGATCTCGTACTTTTAAGGCTGGATCCGGCCATTCCAAGGGTATACCTTTGAGAATCCCCAGCGTCCCTCCCTCCTAGTCACACTCTCAATATCTCGACTCTCCAACACGAAGTGCTGCGATCGGGGATGGCCCATTTCTTTTTTCTTTTCTTTTTTGGGTCCTGTGGGCACCCTAGCCGCGCCGCAGGGGAAGGAAACAGAGAGAAAAATTTGAGGCAACCCCCTAACGATGCGGTTCCGGACGTCACGGCCGACTTAGCGTAACTTAGCTCGCATAAGAGGCTCCCGCCGATCTTAGACCGCGTAAGCACCCCAGCGTGACGCGTCACACTTAGACCCGTTAAGCCTCGGAGGCTCAGAACTTACTGGGCTGGGTGTTTTTAGGCATTGTGGGGTTTTGGCACTCCCATCGACCCTCATGAGAGACCTCCTGCGGTCTCTGAGATGGACACCAGTGGGTGTGGGACCACAGCCAGGATACACTCGAAGGCTGGGTAAGCAGTAGAGGTCGATACTCGACGCGTCTCACATGGTCTGTGTCGCTGTCGGCACGCTGTCGACAGGACGTCGAGCGACACCGGTGGCAGTGCCACCCAGGAGTGGTCGGGCGGTCTCCCCTCTCACGTCATGAGAGAGCCACCATGTGATCCGTATGATGATTCCTGACAACCGCCTCAGTCAACTTTCGTCACAGTTCCCGCTCTGAGAGGAGCTGCGGGTCAGTTCGACAGCTGGAGCTGTGTCGCCGGCGTGCGGCGGCCTGCCTCCGGAGGTGCCTCTGAGGTGGACATTTTTTGGTCACCGTGAGAGAACGCGTTCGATTTTTTACTCCGGAACTTCAACTGAGCACGCGCACCGGCCAGGGCTACAATAGTGAGGCGGAGGCGGAGTGTTCCCTTCGTTTGCGAGAAGTGTTTTCGTCCTTTTCCTACTTACGCTGTGAACCCAGCCACGTAGCCTACTACCCAACGGCAACACCACAGTTAAAAATAGGTATATGGAAATTATCCGCGCGCGCCCGCGCGCGTAGCTATATAGAGAGAGTGAGAGAGAGTCTCGTGGTGTGACATCTGACATCCCCCCCCCCCGTGCGCAACACCGCGGCTGCCCGAGTCCGTGATACGTGCACACCTAGTACCGACAATTCCGGGAGATAGCATGCACCAGAAGATAATACACGTGCCACGAGATACAACCCAACGCGCCTGCGTCGCCCGACAGTGAAAACTTATGCGTCTTCTGCACGTCCTGGAGGCTCGGAGAGCCCGAGCGGTCGCTTGCAGTGGGCGACGAACTTCTCCAGCGCTCTCGCCCTGTGCGATATAGCATTCTTCTCCTTGAGCGACAGCGCTGCGAAGGGAACCTCATGCCCGTCAGGCACAAAGATCGCGTCCCAGCCGAAGCCGCCGCCGCCACTCGAAGCGTGGGGCGGGACGATCGCGCCGTCGGTCCTGCCGACGAAGAGGAGCGGCTCCGCTCCGGGGCCCGACGAGTAGCATAGGGTGCACTGGCAAAAGGCCGAGCGGTCGTCGCTGGTCTCGAGCAGGCGCCACAGCCCATCGTTTCCGATCGCATCGATGAACCACTTGATGTACGGCCCAGGCAAGCCACCGAGCGCAGGGAAGCTTAGGCTGGTGTCCTCGACCAACACGGCGGCTCCGACCCGCTCGCTCGCCTCCAGGCACTTTGCGCGCGCAATGTCCAGCGCGCCGCGGTCACCCAGAGGGCCCTGAAGCTCTGGCAGGTCAATATCGACGTGCACAACACGGAAGGGCGCTATATTTGCTTCGCGGAGGATTGCGTTGACCTCGACCTCCTTCCGCGCGTTGCCCGTGACGAAAAAGATGCAGCGCTCGTCGACCCGGCACGAGAGGCCCTCCACTGCATCCAGCGGCACCGCCAGGCTCGCTGGGCGGCAGCGGCAGCGGCTTCGCCTGCGGCCGGGAGCGCCGCGCGGAGGAGCGAACGCGGCGCTGAAGCCGACACCGAGCAGCAGCAGCAGCGGAAGCGGTGGGAGGGGCATATGCTGGTCTGACGAGGGCGCCGTTCAGTGTCGCGTGGTGGCGCCGCTGCTGCGCCTCCCGCTCGTGCGTATTTATTATTTTCAAGGGGGAAACCCTGTTGACTGGCCCACCCGCCATAAAAGCGGTGGGAGGGGCATAGGTCTGACGCGGGCGCCGTCAGTGTCGGTGAAAAGAAGAAAGTTGGTGCATCCTCGGCTTGTCCGTTTTCTTTCTTTCTTTCTTTCTTTCACTGGCACTAACTCGAACTAACAAACACAGGTACACCAAAAAACGTAAGAGCCATATACAACGAAAAGAGCCCGCAGTCTTCTGAAACCGCAGTATGAAAGATACAAAAAAGACGGAGGAGCAACGAGCGCCCTGGCGTGAGCCAAAGATCTCCCTTCCCGTCTGAGAGAGAGATTTAGCAATACCAAACAACTCTAATACTCGCTTAGTGTGGGTAAACCATAAAAGTAGGTTTGAATTCGTCCACGTAAGGCTTGGTGAGTGGTTGGGGTGGCCTCAGGCATCCCCAAGGGAGCCTCTGCGGTGCCACATAAGCAGCTTGGTGATTGTCGAGACTTTAAAGGATTCGTTTGAAGAAACGCAAACACGCCAGACACTACTATGGTCACCAGTAAACCATAATTCGACTTTGAGGGATCATATCTCAAAAAGCCGGGAGATAGCATAGCATTATTGTTGCATATTATACCAAATAAGGTCAAACTTGACCCCACAAGCATCAAGAACCCGATGCTCCGGCTCGACTGTGCCGGCACACTGCCTCCTCGCGCCAGCTGCTCGCAGGCCGTCGCGGCCCGTGGTGCACCAGAGAGAGAGGTCGACGCGTTGCCCCCGCCGGCGACCCCGCGCGGCTCAGGCCGGCCAGAAGGTGTCTGGTGACGGCGCCGTGGCAGGAGTGCGGAGAAGAGCTCGCCGAACGCGAGCAGAAGATGTCCAAAGTGTGCTAGCGCGAGAGCCTCGCGAGCGGGCGCAGAAGGAGCTCGCCGTGACACGATGCCGGGCGGTGGTGGTGCTCTGGCGGCTGTGCACAGTGGGCAAAGTCAGGCTGCAACAGGGCAGCACGGTGGTAGTGCCCTGCTGCAGCCTGGCCTGACATGCACAGGGCGAACAGAGACACTACTATCGTCCGGCGCTCGTCGACGAATCTGGGCCAACTTCGACCGCCGCCACAGCTCGCCACGAGCACGCAGCGACAAAATGTTGACTGTACGGAAGTTGAGGCTGGTCGAGAGGAAGAGGCTGCCGTGCGAGCCGGCAGCAGGCTGGCTCGTCGTGGACTGCAGCGGCGACTTTTATGGGCTTCTCTGTTCACTTGAGCACTTGAGCACTGGATAGGGCCGATTCCGCGTGGTACGGGACCCCTCGATCGTCTCGCCCTCCCTCACTGGTATGTTCATTGGGGGGGGTCATAACAAACACGGTACAGGATCGAGGTGCACGCTGCCGAAGCAGTGTCGTCCCCCCTCTCCCCGACGGCGATGGCGGTGTGACCGATCGAGCTACAAGAGGAGCTTGGTCAGCAGGATCCGGGATAGTCTGATGCACTACCTCACTGGGCCTGAGATCACCGAGACGCACCCGTCACCGTCTCGGATTCATGTGGGATCGAACCACTCCGGGATGGGCAAGCCCATCGTTCTCATTGAGAGCTGTGCCTTCCTATCAGGATCCGCCTCGTCTCGTACTGCCCAGTCGTCGGGTCTCCACGCGTCGTGGGGAGGGAGGAATCGACTGTGGCCCTGACATGCGAGTCCGAGCCTCTCCACCCCGTTGGATCCATACAGCCGTTGAGTCTCACTTTGCAGCAAGGCTGTATCAGGTGACGGGCACGTGTGTACCCGTTGCAGTTCGGATCGACGCGCAGACGTCGATTCGACCTTCTTGTAGGTAGTCAGCGCCCGGTCGTCGCGCGTCGGTGAGGTCCCAGCCGCCTCGCCGGGCACTCGAGTCGGGTAGCAGTCCTCGCCAGCAACGCAAAGATAGACGGGGGCATCGCTGGGAAGACGACCGGAGGAGTGCCACGCGCGATCGCAGCTGAGGCCACCATCGTGGGGGATCGTGGCCGCAGAGAAGGGTGGGCCCTGACAGCAGCACTGATGCCCAGGTACAAGCTCTCCCACCCCGAAGGATTGATATTCGAGTCGTCCCACCTCTCGCTGTATAGCTTCATGAGCCGACAAGATCACGTGGTCGCGTCGTCCGTCGGTTCGGCGCGTTGCCGCTGGTTCGAGGCCAACTGAGGCACCCACGGGGTGGCGGCCATGTCCCGTGGGGGTCGTGATCCCAAAGTCCCGCACCGGAAGCAAGCTCCAATCCTCGCCAGCGACGCAAAGATAGACAGGGGCGTCGCCAAGAGGACGACCGGAGGGGTGCCACGCGCGATCGCAGCTGAGGCCCCCGTCGTGGAGGAGCGTGGCCGCAGAGAAGGGAGGGACCTGCCAGCAGCACTGATGCCCAGGTGCAAGCTCCCCCACCCCGAAGGATTGATATTCGAAACGCCCCACCTCTCGCTGTGCAGCTTCATGAGCCAACGAGACCACGTGGTCGCGCCGTCCGCCGGTTCGGTGCAGTGCTGCCGGTTCGAGGCCACCCGAGGCACTCACGGAGTGGCGGCCAAGTCCCGTGGGGGTCGCGATCCCAATGCCCTGCACCGGAAGCAATCCCCAAGCCTCGCTGAAGTCGTGCAGACTGGTCATTCCATCGCAGCGAGGAGGTCCAGGAAGTTGCCGCGCGAGGCCGCTGCTGAGGCCACCATCGTGTGGGATCGTGACCGCCGACCAGCAGCCCACGCGTAGCGCGACCCTTGGGCAGGATGAAGTGAGGGCGATTGGTTCTCGCTGAAAGGCGCAGAATTTCACCTGTGCCACAGCATGGGGAGGACGGTTCATGTCCGCGCTGCGATTGACCCCGAGCAAGTCGCATGAGCCCGATCGACTGGCAGCGGAGTCGAGGACCGGCCGTGGCACCAAGCTCCATGGCAGCAGGACGAGCAGGGCCACCATTATACGCCGCCCAAAAAGGCGGCGCCCGTCGGGAGGTCTCTGTTCATAGTAGCGTGCACGCTACTATGGTTTACCCACATTAAGGGAGTAGACACTGATCACACACGGGTGGGACAGGGTGGGTCACAACGAACGAAGCACGAGAGCGAAGAGAGTCCTGATTTCTGGTTGGTTTTCTAAAATCTCTATCTCTCGCTCGAGAGCGTGCGTGCCCACACAGAGCTAAAAATCTCTCTCTCTCTCACAGAGCGACAGCGCAGCGCACTGCCGTCGGCCGAAGGACGGCAGAGGGACGGCTGCTGCGCAACACGATCAGTTCTGAAGGTACCTTGCCACAGTTAGTTAGTTAGGAAGGTGAAGAACAGCCAGGCTCGGACTGGACACCAACGCGGTAGGCGGTACTCGAGTATGGGTGGATGGACGCGAGACAGACAGATGATGACGAGAAAAAAACGGAATGGGGCGCCCAACACGTGCCGGATTACCGTGCCCCTTGCACGCCGGGCACGGCCTTTCGGCTCGTGAAGGGTCGGTGCGTGTCGTGATCCCCTGGAACACCCGTACTCTCCCGCGCCATCTCCGTCGCCCTGTTCGGCTGCGGCCTTACCACCAAGATCGGGAGGCGGCCAGGGCTCATAGACTCGGTCGAGAGACCCCAGATTGGCATCCATGCCTCTCTGGACAGGGTGGCCCGCCACAACGACCCCTGGAATTGCGACTCGCCGCTTTCCTCCCGCTGTGATTCTGTGTGAGCTCTGTGTCTTGATTTGCCAACAATATACCTACAACGAGACGCACGAGCGACACACAGACACAAACAAGCTCACAAGACACACGTATGTATGTATGTAGGAAGGAAGGTGAAGAACAGTGACTCTGTGCGATTTCGGGTCCGGGGTTGTGCGTTTACGTGAAGAACAGTCGGCAGGGACACAAAAAAGAACCACCGAACCATCGCGAGCCGCACGAAGCAGCCAGGCAGCAGCGCGAATGCGCCATGCGAGGACGCGCTTGCTACGGCGGTCTTGCGACTCGAGCGCTGCGGCCCAGCCGTTTCCTGCGTCCGACGCGATGCAGCAGCGGGGTCGCGTCCACGTCGGCGGGCTTGCTGCGCCCCATCGGCACGCGCGACCATCCGGCGCCTCAGGATCGGTCGATGGGGCCGCTGCGGTTCGCGGCCGCCCAGTGCCAGCGCGAGGCGAACGGCGCGCCGCTCGGTGATGGCCCTCCGCTCCTGGTGACAACCTCTGTCATCATGCACAGCGCCACCGCGTGGGCCCTGCTCGGCGCGGGTGCGCCGCCGCCCGGCAGCCTCGAGCTCGCGATGTGTGTCGGCTCCTTCGGGCTGCGCATGTTCGGCATCACGGCGGGCTACCATCGGTACTTTGCCCACGGGTCCTACCGCACCTCGCGGCCGTTCCAGTTCGCGCTGGCGGTGCTCGGCGCGAGCGCGTGGCAGAAGGGTCCGCTTTGGTGGGCATCGCACCACGCCGAGCACCACCTGCACTCTGACTCGGCGGGCGACCCGCACAGCCCCGTCTGCGGCTCGCTGCTCTGGGCGCACATGGGCTGGTTCTGGGCGTGCATGGAGTACGACGCCCACCCCGCAGCCTTCCAGGCGGGCCGCGGCCGCGTCGCGCGCTTCCGCCAGTACCCCGAGCTGGTCGCCCTGGACCGCTTCCACCACGGGCCTGGCATCGCGCTGGGCGCACTCGCCTACGCGGCGGACGGCTTGCCGGGCCTGCTCTGGGGCTTCATCGTGCCGACGGTGGGCGTGTGGCACGCCACTTTTGCCGTCAACAGCGCCTGCCACCGCTGGGGCTCGCGCCGCTTCGCCACGACCGACAACAGCCGCAACAACGTGTGGGTCGCCCTCGCCGCCTTTGGGGAGGGGAACCACAATAACCACCACGCCTTCCCGTGGTCGGCGCGGCACGGGCTGACCTGGCGCGAGCCGGACCTCTCATACGCAATCCTGCGCGCGCTCGAGCTGCTCGGGGTCGTGTGGGACCTGAGGCTGCCCACGCAGGAGCAGCTCGAGAGGGCGGCGGCGAGGAGGAGCCTCACGGTCAACAAGCAGGCGGCGGGGCCGCCGGACAAATTGTGAGTCTGCATGTTCTTTCCTGTATCGCCATCGGTCGTCGGTGGTGTGTCGCCTGTCCGTGTCCGCGTTTGTGCGATGTATCTTGTATGTGAGACCCTGGGTTGTGTGTGCGCACCTTTTGCCAAAAGCACCGGCCTTATAAGGTGTGTGTCACTGTGTTGTGACTCTACCGTCGAAAACCGTATATTTATGCACAAAGCCACACCCGGTTCTACTTCACGGGTTCACGCTCTCCTCCGACCACACGGCTCCCCGGAGGTTGTTCAAGGTACACGTAGGGGATGAAGCGAGAGCCCGGTCCTCGCGACGATACACGATCCTCTTTTGGCCGCCGCCCAAGTGAAGCTCGTCCACCCCATCCGGGACGACGATCAGCAGCACGAAGTGGGAGGCCTCGAGCGAGATCTCGTCATCCGCACGCGGCACCTCGGCATCGCCCTCGCCGCTGGGCGCGCCTGGGCTGGCCCAGAACATTTGCCTCCGGGTTGAGTCTCCCAGGCGGCCCCACACGTCATCGACTGCCGCACGCAGAACAGGATCCGTCGTCCGCGCCGTCGCTACGAGCACGCGGCCCGCGATCCGAAACTGCACACTCGCCTCGTCAAGCCACCAGCAGCACTCGATCGGGCAGCCCTGCGTTTCGCCGCGCCCCAGGTGGCTAAACTTGGCGGATCGGTCGTCCGTGATGAAGGTCAGGCAGCAGCTCTCCTCCTTGCTGGTTGACGCACCGTAATTTCCGTCCACGAAGCGCTGTGGCAAGAAGCCGCGCGAGACGACGGTGCGCACGGTGGGCCTCCCGCTCAGCGGATCGACTGTGGCAATCTGCACGTGCTTTCGCTTGGCCGCGGATCGGTCGCGCGCCTTTCGCTGCGTGCCGCCGTGACTCAGTGCTTTCTTCAACGGCGTCATCCACGGTGCTGCGAGGGGCATGCGAGCAGTCGCTGCCGTGCTTCTGGTGCCATCCGGTTTGTCGATGCTGCGATCACGAGCAGGCGTGCGGGACCGCGCCGGTGTCCTGCCACCTCGCTTGCCGGCGGCTCGGACGGAGAGCCCGCCTACGGCCGCCAAGGCTGTGAGGAGGAGGACGATTGACTGAGTCTGCATGTGCGTGACGACCAAGAGGAGGTGACGACCAGCCCATGCAGGAAGCTCATGGCCCTGGATGTGAGGTTGCCGACACCACTGCACTCCAAGTGCTCCAAGTGCTCCAAGTGCTCACGCCAACACAGCTCGTCCTCGTTACACATCACACCGTGTAGTCTGTGCATCATCTCGCGCCGCTTCTGTTTTGTGTTCACGGGAGGGAGGGAACAGCGTCCGTGAACTGGCCCCAGCGCGTTGGTTGGAGGTTAGAGGCGGTGTCGCGTGGGACTCTCGCATATCTGACTAGCCGATCTGTTACTGTTTTGTGTTCACAGACCTTGTGTTGAGAAGGAAATACCTCCTAGAATAGCCTATGGCGCTGCGCGCTGGTCTATGAGAGGTTGAGATGTGAGCCCTGGAGGCCCTGGGGAAGGGGGGAGACCTAGGCCGCTAGGGGCAGACTACCCGCAGGCCTAGAAGGCCCGCGCGCAGGGGGGTGGGAGCGTGGGACATTCGATTGAGACCGGTCATGAATGAGTGCGCGACACGCATGTTGCGAGCAGCGTTGTTTATGTTCTGCGCGTCGCCACAGGACGGCGGCGCGCGAGAGCTGTTGCGAGTGGTGCTGGACGAAGCCCCGGGCGCTGCCGGAGGCTGTGCGGTCGACGGCGCTCGGGCTGCCGAACTCTTTGGCGAAGTTGTGGAACGATGATTCTGTTGGTTGGCGGCATGTTCACAGACCTTGAAGAAGAGAGCGGCTCGCGGCTCCGACTCTACTAGCGAAGCGAATGACATTTTCGACACCCTCGATGACTTCCTCGTTTTACGGTTCCGACTCAGGCTTCGGCACCTTGTTTGAGAAGAAAATACGTGGGCCGCGCTGCGCGCTGTTTATGATTTACAGAAAAACACAACCCCGGACCCAAAACACAAAATCAGACAGTCGAGAAAGAGAGACAGCAACGACAGTCAGACGAGTCAGCGCTACGGCTATGATTCACACAGGGGTGCAGCGTCCCATCTCGGCGTTCGCCGCCGAAAAATCAAATGGTGCGCTGTCTTGGTGAGCTAGTCTGGCTGTCTGTGCCTAGTTGACAGGCCATTCACCCGACGTGCAGGGATACGACGCCTACATCTCCACCGTCGCCAAGGTCGGCGCGGGCATCCTCGCCGCCTCTGGCGCCTTTGCCTACATTGCGCCGGCCGAGAACTTCAAGAGCTACGGCATGGACGAGAAGCAGCTCGACTCCAAGGCGCTCGCGGTCATGCGGCAGGTCGGAATGTTTCAGATTGCCCTGGGCGCGCTGCTGGTCTGCGACCCCTCCGACGTCAACTCCATCTCCCACCTGGCGGCCGCCGCGACCATCTTCGTCGGCATGCCCATGAATGAGACTCTGGGCGCCCCAAAGGCGCCCGCCCTTGCGTGGATGTGCCTCACGGGCCTCCTCGGATATTTTTCGTTTGGCGGCCTCATCTCGCCGTGGGTGGCAGTCGCCCTCTGGGGTGGCAACGGCGCCCAGTTCCACTTTGCGCCCAAGTCAACGGAACGCCGCAACGACACCTGTCCTCGAAGCAACGCGCGCCCTGCGCGCCGCATACTCTAACGTCCGGTCCGCGGACACTGTAGATGGACATGTACAAGGTGCCCGGCCCGCTGTCGCCGCTGGCGTACTCCATGCTCGGCCTCCAGGGCGGGACCATGCTGATGCTCGGCACGTACCTCGGCGTGCTCGCCGCAGGGTACTCCGCCGCGCAAGCCTTCGCCGGGGCCTTTACCGCCAACGCCTTGTTCGCGCTCAAATGGGCGCTCACGGAGGCCGACGCACTCGCCGCGCCCAAGGCCGGCCCCCTCGGCTGGGCCATTGCCTCGTCCGTGCTTGCTGCCATGGCTGTGATGTGAGCGCGGGCAGACGACACGGCGGCCTCCGCCCCCCCCCCCGCCAGCCCCTTGGAGTGTGAAGGCTTCGCCTGCCCTCCGTTCTACTAACAGGGCTGGAGCGAAAAAAAAGCAAGCGAGTGGCCCCCCGCGCGCCCCGGCTGTGAGTCTGACAGTGACACGCAGGGCCGGGGTCCACACCGTCCGCGCGCCAAAAAATGGCGCCACTTGAGGCAAACCCCACTTTGGGACCTATTTGAGGCGGTGTGACGGCACTCACACAGGGCACGGGAAGCTCTCCCGCCGCGTCTGCGTGGCCCGCCCGAGCCGCGGGGAACGGCGCGCGCCCCTCCCGGCGGAGCTGGGTGCGGCAGACGGGCCCACGGGTCGGTTCCGGGCCGATTTGGGGCCGTTCTGTGTAGTTCTGGGTCAAAATCGAGCTACACAAGTAAAATCTCGCCCCCACGGATGGTACTTTTTTATTTTTCTAGCCGCGATCGTCGCCCGGGCCCGTGAGGCCATGGGAACGCCCTCGGATTGTACAGCACCCTCCACTAGCCACAACCGCGGGCCCTCAACCGGGTGTATCGGTGTCGCGGCAAAATAGCCTTCAGACGCGGTCTCGTCGTTATAAATCGGCCAATCTGGCCCCTCTGACACAAGTTTTGCTTTGGGCGGGTTGCCAGGTGAGAGCGAATGGCGCGGTTCACGCCTCGCACAACAGAGAGAGAGATGCGCTCTCTCTGCAATGGTGGGACATAAAAGAGAGCGAGTACTTGGGCGAGTAGGCCGTGCGGTGAACGCTGCCGCGCGCGACTTTGCGCGCGAGGCGGCGCAGCTTGAGAATGGCGGTGGGCGAGAAGTTTTGCTAGACCTGTGCCACCGGGGAAGCGCACAAAATAGAGGCGATTTTGTGGTGGGAAAGCGAAAGATGGCCAGAACGGGGCGCCGCGCGCTCGGGAGCGCTCGCCGCTCGCAGGCCAACTCCTCCCCAGCACGGTGCGTGCGTGCGCTGAGGTTGAACTCGATGCCGCGACTTCACAGCCTCCGCCGTGAATGAAGCGTCCAGCACGTCGAGGGCGGTTTTCGGAGCCATGGATTTGGCGCAGCGCTTCGCCGGCTGTCATCCCATCCATGGTCGCTCCACACGATTCCCAGGCGTGCCCGCACGCTCCTCAGGGGAGTGGGCACGCCTCTTGCTATCCTGAAGCGCGCATCAAGCCCGCTCGACCGTGAGCTTGCTCAGCGAACAGTTTTTCAACAGACGTTGAGCGACGGGCGTGAATCTCCCACACACTCGCCAGGCCTAGTACCCACGTGATAGCCCCACTGATCCATCCCATGCGATCAGGCGCCGCTCGGACCCCATCTTCGAGCAGGATTCCTCGCGGCAACACAACTCGGCGCTCTCGATGTGCGCGCTAGGCAGTCTCAACGCCGATTACTGCCGAGCGCGCACGACTCGTAGGCGTACCGGCGTGCCGCTGGCATACTACGCGACGGTGGAGGCGCGTGGGTTTGCTCAAAAGGCATGCATCTGTCGGAGAGTGTGCCGCAAGACCTGATGTGCCTCCGCTCCAGGTGTGAGGCAGTTCGATGGATCCAGCCCAGCGACCTCTACGTGACGATTGAGGACTGCTCTTCCCCTTCGGCCGAGCCTCCAGTCCCTGCCACCGTGCACTGGCGCCAGCGAGCTGCATTTACATCCCGCACGCGCGATCGGCAGTCGAGTTACAACCCGCAGCTGTGCTGTGTGCGCGCGCACTCGAAACGTGGTTCGGCGATCTCTCGGCGACCACTCGTCGACTCGCGCTCGGACGCGAGGTGCGTGCTCGCCTGCCTCCCCCGGGAGGGACACGGCCATTTTCAGCGAGATCTGTGGAATCATCCTCACCACCCTGCCCTCATGACACCCAACCCGTCCGGCTGCTGCCATACTGGGACATGAGTGCAATATTTGTGCTGCCCTCGCTATCCCGACGCGTGTGCTCCGCTCCCCGCAGGCGAGGATCGCCGTCGCGCACCAACACGCTTCGTCCGGGAGGCGCGCGGCGCGACCCGCGTTGCGAGAGCGTCGGCGGAGCCCGCGTGCCGGCCCTCTCGGGGACCGCTGCCTGGGGCCCAGAGGGCGCAGATTCGGCCCCCCAGGGAAAGAGGGCGGTTCTGACACCGCAAAGCGGTGCTTTCGTGGACCCCACGAGCTCGCGTTCATCCCTTCAAAAAATATTTACCCGCAGTTTGCCTCAAGTGTGGCGCGCCCGGCCATTGAGTTGCCCCCAGCCCCCCTTGAGCCTTGTGCGACGACTAGGTCCCAGCCCTGGGTGGCGCAAGATCTGACGTTTGACAATCGTCAGCTCCGTGTTTTTTTGGTCTTGCGGTACATCTCTCCGCTCGCCACCTCACGCTCCGCCGTCCGGCCATGGATGGTCCGATGGAGCTCGCCGAGCTCCATCGGACCATCCAACTCCGGTCACCGAGTCTGAACGCGCTCAGCCTCGGGAGAGGTACCAAACCGCGCGAATTCTGCACGCCTCGCTGCACCGCTGGCTTGACTGAATCAGGCAGCAGCAGGCTGCTGCTGCTGCCACAGCAGCAGTCTGCTGCGGCCCTAATACGCAAGTTGATGACTAGCAGCACTGACGGGGGCATTCGAGCCGCCACAGCCGGTGTGCGGCTGTGCACTGCCACCTGCCCGCGGCTACGCACAATGTGCGCTCGCATTGGATGAGCCCTGCTGATGGACCTGCGTCGCCTAGCTGCACGAGAGCAATGTCGCAGGCAGTGGCCGTGGCATACACTGCGAGCACACTTGGTGCAGCTGCGAGGTGCAGCAAGAGCACGTCGTTCCTGCCTCTGATGCCACTCTCGCGGCTTGCAGCGCGTCACTCGCGCATGCTCTCCAGGAGCTATGGCGGGCGCGTGTGTGGGGCTGTAGCCTGTGTTTGGCCGGTTCTGACCCGTTTACTATCAGTATCATGTCCGGGCCACAAAAAATCGCACACGGGTAGCGGCTCAGGGGCCCAGTAAGTCGCGGAATCGCCAAATGTCACAACCTGCGCCACCCAGAGGCCACCCAGGGCTGGACCTAGTCCGACGTGCACGAACCACGAAGCACGATCTTGGTGTGTGCCAGGACACTCTGTTTCAGGAAGATTCAAAATTATCCCTGGATGACCACTACGTCTCATTATTCATGCATTTAGCTGTCGTCCGGACCTTCCGTGACGATCTCGGGGTCTGAACTATCGCCATCGTCCTCGGCCACAGCTGCTGCCCTCGGAGGGGCGTGGGGTGGGGCGGCAGGCGTGGCCACAGCCCCCGGCCTTGCCACCCCCGCTGGTCCCTCCTTGGGCACGCCGGCACTACCCGACGCGGCGGCCGCCGGGCCCTCGCCTGCCGACGGGTCCCGCGCTGCGTTCGCCATGGCTGGCGAGGCGGCGGCCAGAGGCGCTGCGGGCGACGGCGCAGCCAGAGCCGCCCCCGGCGCCGGCGCCGTTGCTGATGCGGGAGCTTGCGCCTGCGCCTGTGGCGGCTGTGGCGGTTGTGATGGCGGTGGCTGAGGCGGCTCGAGTGGCGGCTCGAGTGGCGGTGGCTGGAGTGGCGGCGGCCGGTCGTCCCCGACAGCCCGCTGTGCGGCGGTGGTCCCTAGGGTGGTCCCCGCAGAGCACGCCGCGATGGCGGCGGCGGCGTCGCCACTCCCCGCGCCGAAGCCTCCATCGGCTGAGGTCGAGGCGGCTGCGGCGGCGGCGTGGGAGGCGGCGCTTGCCTCTTGGGTCGGCGCCAGCCCCTGAGGCTGGGGCCTCGTCGAACGAGCGAGCGCAGACGGGTGCAGCAGCGCGTCCAGCGAGTGGAGGGCGGCGTGGGCGACAGCGCTCTCGTCCGTGCTGCGCGCCGTGCGCGCCGAGGCGCTGAAGACGACGAGCGCGCGGGCCAGCGTCTGCGGGTGCGCCTCGCCACTGATGACGTGGGCGTGCAGCGCGCGGAGCAGGTGCGGCCGTGCGGCGGCGGCGGCGGCGGCGGCGCGGTGCGGCGAGTTGTCTTGCGGCTGCTCGAGGGAGGCGAGGAGGCTGGCCTGGACAGCGAGGCGACAGTGCGGGGAGAGCCAGCCCGAGCCGGTCGACAGGAGGAGGGAGAGCGCCTTGGCCGCGGACGAGCGCACGCAAGCCGCCGCCGCATCGACGCCACCCGACGCCCCTCCCGCCGCCCCGGCGGCGCCCTCAACCGAGCTCGCCGAGCCGCCGTCCCGGCCCCGCTTCCGGCCCGCCGCCGCGGCGCCGCCCCCGGCGGCGTCTCCCCCGGCGGCGGCGCCGCCCCCGGCGGCGTCTCCCGAGGCGAGGTCGAGGAGCGCCGCCTCTGCGAGGTACTCGCCGAGCGGCTCAGCGCCCGCCGCGCCGAGCGTGGTGAGCAGGGCGGCGGCGAGCTCGTACGTGGCGGCGCGCAGCCGCGGGCAGCGGAGATGGGGGAGCCCCTCCGCGGGGGAGGTGCGGCGCCAGCAGAGCTGCAGCGCCTCCACGAGCGGCCGCAGGTGGGCGAGGGCGTGCCTGCTCCAGGGGGGGGAGGAGGCTCAGGCGGAGGGCCGGGGGGGGAGGGCGCGGGCCTGCTGCGGCAGCGGGGCGAGGCGTGGGCGAGGGGCGGTGGCGCGCCTGCGTGCGGCGAGGAGGAGGGAGTGGAGGAGCTGCAGCGCGAGGACGTGCAGCTCGGGGAGGAGGGCGACGGCCGAGGCGTGCTTGAGCGCCCCCGCCTCTGGGGCGGGGAGTTGCAGCACTCCGTCGAGCGAGAGGACCGACAGCGCGAGCGTGCAGAGGCTGCCGAGCGGAAGCTGCACCGGGCAAGGCCCCTTGTCTCCGGCCGGCGGCGCGTCGGCCGCGGCACCGGCGGCACCGGGAGGGCAGAGGCAGCTGTGCAAAGCGCGGACGCACCCCGTGGCTGCGGCGAGCAGCGCCTCCGCCTCTGCCCCGGGAGAAGGGAGGGCGGCTGCGGGCGGCGGGGTGCTGCAGAGAGGCTGCGCGGTGAGGGAGCCGAGGGCGGTGCGGAGGAGGGCGTGCAGCGTGCCGCTGAGGGAGGCGACCGTCTCGCCCCACGCCTGCGCGAAGGCGGCGCCGCCGCCGCACACCGCGGGCAGCGCACCGAGGAGCTCCGCCGCAGCCGCCGCCGCGCGCGCCTCTGCCGCAGCCCCGGCGCCGCCGGTTGGCTGAAGGAGGATTTGCGTGGCTGCGCTCGCCAGCCGGGAGCGCTGCGCGCGCACGCAGTGCGGGGCGACGCGCGCAAGCTTCAGCGTGCTCGTCACCACCTCAGCCTCGACCGAGCAGCCTCCGACGTCGGCGTCGGCGGTGGCAGAGGCGCTCGGCCGCTCCGCCATGGAGAGCAGCGCGCCGAGGAGTCGCGGCGCGTGCACTGCGGCGTCGCGGCGCTGCACTGGCCACCTGGAGGCGACGGCCAGCAGCTCGGTGAGGGCGGCGGCGCTCGCAGAGCGGATGGCATCGCCTCCGGAGCGCTGCGTGGACAGAGAGAGCAGCGTGACGGCCCAAGGCTCGCGGTGCGCCGCGAAGGCCGCCTCGTCGAGCTGCGTCGCCGTCTCGACGACGAGCGCGATGCCGGCGTGCCTCGCGCTCGCACAGTCGCTCCGGAGCAGCTCCGTCAGCCGGCCGCACCAGCGGGAGCGCACCGGCGTGCTGGCCACCTCGACCGGGCGGCGGCGGCGCAAGAGGCGGAGCGTGGCCGGGAGCGCGGCGGCGACGGCGTCGTCCTGCGCCACGTCGGCGAGCAGGAACTCGAGGATGAGCACCATCGTTGTGAGACCGGCGGAGGCGAGGAGAGTTTTAGGCCGTGGCCGCGTATCCGCGTATCCGCGTAGCCAGCTCGTCACTCCATCCTGTTCACGTAAACGCACAACCCCGGGCCCCGAAATCGCACAGTGATGACAGTGCCTTTAACACGGGGTCCCAGGGAAGGCGAGCAAAAACCTGTTCACACAAAAACACAACCACGGACCCAAGACCTTCCTGTTCACGTAAACGCACAACCCCGGGCCCCGAAATCGCTTCCTGTTCACAGCCTTGTTATGAGAAGAAAATACGTCGTGCGCTATGCGCTGGTTCACATAAACGCACAACCCCGGGCCCGAAATCGCACAGTGACAGGTCAGACATGCAACACGGGGTCCCAGGGAAGGCGAGCAAAAACCTTAAATCGCGCGCGCTAGACGCCGACTCGGAGGCCGCGCCGGTCAGGCGCGCAGCCGGAGAGAGAGGGAGGCGCTCAATCGCTGCACGCGGCGAGCGCCTCCATCATCTCCGCCTCATACGCACCCTCACCACCCCCGCGCCCGCGCCTGTAGCGTCCGTGCGCGCGAGGATGGCCTCGCCGGGTGGTGCGGAGAGAGAGTGTTTTTGTGGTGCGGCCGCAGCCAGCTGCAGCTATCGGGCAGCAGCCGCAACAGAGGCAGCAGCAGCGGCAGAAAGCAGCGGCAGCGGCAGGCGCAGCCGCCGTCGCCGTCGGCGTCGCGCGGTTCACGCCGTCGATCGAAGGTTCGAAGCACATCGCATCCCACCGCACGCCAAGAGAAAGAAGAAAAAACTCGCTCTCTCTCTCTCTCCGCACGCCTGCGCTCATGCTACGGTGGACAATAGCGAAATCGAAGGTGCTCGATGGACGATGGGGATTTCATGGTACGCCCCAATAAGGAAACATGTAGCTCTTAATCGAATAAATAAATAGAGCAGTCATCTCCCGTAGAGATGGGCAACGCACGAACACAGAGGTACAGTGCGCACCCCGCCCTGCTCACAGGGCAAAGAAAGAAAGAAAGAAAACACACAACCCAAGGGAGGGATGGGAGAACGGCACGCCGCCACCACACAGGGATTTTAAGGAGAGGAGTGTGGTGCGCTAGCCGTCGCCCACCCTGGGGAGTCTGCCTCTTCGTATCTCTTTTCGCAGTCTCTCGCCGCTTCTCGCTGCAACCTTCATGCCACCTCGCGGCCGTCCCACTCTCGTCGGTCTCTCCCTTGTCACTTCCTCCTCTGTCGCGTCGTTCTCTTCTGCCTCGTCCTGCGACGCCGCCGCCTGCCGGTCCCTTGTTCTCGCGGCTTCTTTCGCCTTGCGCAACTCCGTCCTCCTCGCGGCGTATCCTGGCCCCTCGAGTCTATCAAGCTCCCCTCGCGCAAGGACCACATTTTTGACTCCCACTCCGATCATTTGCCTACACGTCATGTTGTTGCTCAGGTCCACTCTCTCTTCGAACACTCGTGCCTCTACGGATGATGCCGGCGCTGGGGTCCCCTTCGGATGCATCGTGACATCTGACAACTGAATTTCCACTGGTTCGTCCTCCTCTGAGTCATCTTCCCCGTCCTCCTTCCGCTCGGCCCTTCGCTCGGTACGTTCGGTGTGGCTCACCCTCCATGCCGTGAACAGGCGCTTTATCCACCCTATATTCTTCTCTCGTTCCTCTGCCCGTGCCTTGGTCTTGTCGTTGTTTCGCACCCATGTCTGTATGGCAATCGAGGCTGCCTTCCCCACTACCTGTAGTTCACTCGTCACCTCTCCCGCGAGCTCCCTTCTCTTTCTTTCGGGTATGGGCGTGATCTATTGCCGACACCGTCAATTTCTCTTTTGCCAAAAGGGCGCTCACACTGGCACAGCACGCACCGCATGGGCAAGGCGACCTTCGTGCGGTACGTGGCCGTGCTGCCCGTGCGCTACGTCGTCGTGGCGCTGCCATGCGCGGGCGGCGTGCTCTTCCTGCTCGGCTCCTTCTGCTTCTGGCCCGGCTCGGGCGAGGCGGCCACGACGGTGGGCGCGGCCTGCTTCCTGGTCGGCTCGCTCTGCTACTGGGCCGCACCCTTCCTCGACTTTTGGGAGCTCACCCACAACCTCGACAACCTGGTCGACCGGCCGCTCGTGATGCCAGAGGCGGTCTCCTCTGCGGCGCACGCGCGGATGTCGTTCCACGCGGCGCTGTATGAGCAGCTGTATAAGGCGCACCTTCTGCGGCTGCAGCGCGCCAACTCGATCATCTTCATGGCGGGCGGCGCCTTCTTCGTCGCCGGCTCCTCGCTCTTCTTCCCCGCCATGGAGGAGCTCATCATGCACGGAGGCTGGCTGTACATCACGGGCTGCGTGCTCGTGCTGCTCGCGGCACTGCTCGGCGCGCTCACCGCCGCCGAGATGCAGCAGACCGCCGCCATCCGCAGCGGCTGGTCCGACGAGGAAGCCACCCTCCTCTCGTGCGGCTTCTACGTCGTCGGCAGCCTCGCCCCGCCTCGCCTCGCCCCGCCCCCGGACGGAGACCAGGGGTCACACCTCCGTGGCCACACCTCCCGCCGTGAGCAGGCAACCTCGCCTTCATCGCCGGGTCGGTGCTCTTCTTCCCGCGCATCCTCGAGGCGGGCGGGCCGCCCGTGCGCATGAGCGCCGTCCTCCTCTTCGTCGCCGGAGCGCCTCTCTCTTTGCTCTCCTGCCGCCGCTCTCCAGGCCGCAGCCCTCTCGAACCCTCCTCGGACCCTTCCCACGGTAGGCTCCCTCGTCTTCCTCGCCGGCGCGCTCATCGACCTGCTCGTCGTGCTGCGCACCGCCGCCGCAGAGCGCAGGCGCAGCGCGCCCCTCGAGCAAGCGTCGGCGAGCGGGCACGCCCCTCGCCGTGCCGCGCCGCCGCCTGCACGCACCGAGCCGGGGGCGGGGAAGGGGCAGCCGCAGCGGCAGAGGCCCGCGCCGCTCCTCGACCCGGGAGAGGCCCGCTCCAACGCGGTGGACGAGCGGGAGGTACAGCTACGGGACATGGGAGGGGCCGCCGCATGTCGGGTATGACGCCGTGTGCCCGTGGATGAGATTTTCAGTGTGCCTACTCTATTTCCCTATTTGTGGTGTGTGACCGAACGGTCGGCAAAAAAGGCGTTAGTTTGAGTTTTCTGGGGGTAGTATGCTGTATGGGCGGGGACAGCGGGATAGCGGTGCCGGTGGCACCGGGTCGCCGCCAGTCCAGGTCTAACAGGTCCAGTCCCGCCGCCCCGGCCCCCTGCGGCCTGCGCGCGCAGCGATAATGAAAGTTCGAGATTTCTTGTTGTCAAAGATACTGAAGAGGTTAGATGTAGGTAGGTAGGTAGAAAGGTGAAGAACAGTTAGATGTAAGGAGAAAGACCAAGCGCCTCTTGTAGCTCGATCGGTCACACCCCGTGTTTGTTATGACCCCCCCAATGAACACACCAGTGAGGGAGGGCGAGACGATCGGAGGGGTCCCGTACCATGCGGAATCGACTCTCCGGTGTTGAAGTGCTCGGAGAAAGAAAAGAAAAAGAACGCCGCACCAACACGCGCACCTGCAGGGCGCGGAGGCCAACGCGCTGCCGGCGTCGAGCGCCATGTCGGCACCCCCGACGACGTCGCGCTTCCAGCAGCGCAAGGAGATGAAGGCCCAGATGTACGCCACCTCCAACGAGAGGGAGACGGAGGGGGTCATGTCGAGGCGGCAGGTGTCGTCGCAGGCGTCCTACGTGCCGCGCGTGGGCAGCGACTGGAAGGGCGCGGCATGGGGGCTCTCCAGCACCAAGGTCGGCGGCGCGCAGAAAAAGACCAAGGGCGAGCTCTACTTTGGGCAGAAGCGCGGCTTCAACACCGAGGCTCCGCCAGAGGGGCCGACGACCAACTTCCTCTCGCGCGGCGGCGGCGGCGGCGGCAGCAGTTCTCGGAGCAACGACGAGCTGCTGAGGAAAGCCCTCGAGATCCGCGCGCGTCGCGAGGCGGAGCGCGCGGCCAAGCTGGCCAAGCGCGAGGCAGAGAGCTCGAGCGACAGCGACAGTGACAGCGACTCCTCCTCGTCGTCGTCCTCGTCCTCGTCGTCGTCCTCGTCGTCGTCCTCCTCCTCCTCGTCGTCCTCCTCCTCGGCCTCGTCCAACAGCACCAAGGCGAAGCCCAAGACGAAGAAGAAGAAGAAGAAGATCGAGGATGAGGGCCGCGCTGCTCCGCCCAAATCCGACGCCGACGAGCCCAAGAAGAAGAAGCCGCCGCCGCCCCCGCCCCCGCCGCCAGAGGCGGGGGACGACCGCAGCGCGCGCAAGGCGCCGCCGCCGCCGCCGCCACCGCCGCCGCCGCCGCCGCCCGCCGAGCCTCCCAAGCGGAGGCCTCCTCCTCCTCCGCCTCCGCGCGAGGCGCCCCGGGAGGCGGAGGCGGTGGCGGAGGCAGAGGCGGCGCCCGCAGCCGGCGCTCTCGCGCAGAAGCTGCCGCAGGCGGGTGGCAGCAGGCGGCGCAAGAGGAGCCGCTCGGCGAGCCGCTCCTCCTCCTCCTCCTCGGGCTCCTCGGGCTCCTCGGGCTCCTCGGGCTCCTCCTCCTCCTCCTCCTCCTCCTCCTCTTCCTCCTCTGGCTCCTCCGCCTCCTCCCGCAGCGGATCCGCGAGCAAGGCCAAGGGCGACAAGCCCAAGGCGAAGAAGCGCGCGAGCTGAGCCCTGTGCGCACCCGCGGCGTGCGGGCTCCTCTCCAGCCTCTGGGACTTACCGGACGGTCTCTCAGGGAGAGGAATGGGCGCGGAATCGGAACCCGTTGGTGGTAAAGAAAGAAAGAAAGAAAACGCGCAATCCACTTTTTTTTTGCGGCCACCGTCAAAGGACTGCAAACCGCGCATGAAGCGACAGCCAACGCTGGCTGAAGAGCAGGCGCGCGAGGCGCGCGAGGCGTTCGACCTCTTCGACCTGGAGAAGCGCGGCCGCATCGGCTACCACGAACTCAAGGTGGCGCTTCGCGCGCTTGGCTTTGACGTGCGTAAGGCGGACGCGCTGCGGCTGGTGGCGAGCCACGGTGCGCAGGGCGCGGTGGCGGAGGACGAGTTTCTTGAGATCGTCGCGGAGTATACGAGTAAGCGCGACCCTGAGGCCGAACTGCTCAAGGCGTTCGAGCTCTTTGACGAGGACCGGACCGGCCGCATCTCGCTGCGCAACATGCGCCGCATCTGCCGCGAGCTGGGCGAGCCGCTCGCCGACGAGGAGCTGCAAGCGATGATTGACGAGTTCGACGGCGACGGCGACGGCCAGATCTCTTTCGTCGAGTTTGCGGCCATCATGCGCTCCTCCGATATCTACGAGTAGGAGGAGTGGGACAACAGGCAAACGAGGCCGGACGCAGCTGCCACAAAGAGGGAGCGTGGCAGCGGCCGCCTCGGCGACAGTGCGGCGCGGAGGCACCGCTCGCAAAGAGAAGACGGCGAAGCTGCGGCGGTGCGCCCGCAAGAGCGCTGGCCGGGGCGCGCGGCGGCGGCGCGCTGGTGTCAAGGAAGTGGAGGAGGCGCGGCCGACCAGGAGCCAGGCGCGGGATGTGCAGCCGTGATGTATGGGTGATGGCGGATGCGCGAGGGGACGCGGCGACGAGGACGACGGGTGTGGGGTCGCGATCGAGGGGGGCGGTTCGCGCGTGCAGAGAGGTTCGCGAACGGGCAGCTGCTCGGCTCTCGGAACGAGGAGGGCGAGGCAATGCTCAGCTTCTTCACCGACGCGGCCCACGCGCGCCGTGCTGGCCAGCGTGCAGGAGAGCGGCAAGGTGGAGGGCGCGCAGCTGTCGGCTTGGTTTTTGTGTTCACGCACTTTGGGCGTCGGTGCGTGTGAGAGAGATGCAGATGAAAACCAAGAACGAACAAAAGAGAAATCACTCGCATGTAAAATTCTTTGCTTTGTTAGTGCCAGTGCGCGCCAATAAATAAATAAATAGAGCAGACAACCCCTGGTGGGATTAGGGCAGCAACCCGACGGGCAGACCCGCCACGCCCCGGAAATTCTTTCTGCTCACCCGCTCTCTTCGAAGGCTGCTCAAACCGCTCTCACGGCTGGAACTTGGTGGTCGAGGTGGTGGCCGACGATGTACATGCCGAAGACCGAGGCTCCTCGCTCCCATCGCCCCGACGCGCTCCCTTCCTCTCTCTCCCACTCTCCTCCCTCGCGCCCCCCCAGTTCACCGCCGACGGCAACGGCCTTCTCGACGCCCTCACCGATGCGGCGGAGAGAGTCGAGGACGATCCCACGGCAATCACGGAGCACTCGTGCTTCGATCCCGCGTACGGCGCGCTGGTCCACTTTGGGAGGACCGGCCCTGCGGAGCGCGCGCGGGCGGCGGAGGTTGTGCTTGCCGGCCTGGCGGGCGCAGTGAAGGGCTGCAAGCGCGCCCTGTCGGCGTTCCCTTCGGACGCTGAGCTGGCTGAGGTGCGGGAGACGCTCAAGAAGGCGGCCTTTCTCGCCTCGCGGCTGGTACAGGAGGCGGAGAAGGCCACCGCTTCGGGCCAGGCCGGCGCGGCGTCCACGGCCCGCGGCCGCGGCAAGCAGCCGCCGAAGAAGAGCGCCAAGGTGGCCAAGGGCGTGGCCGAGCTGGACTGGGCAGAGGTGCGCGAGGCGGTGGTGGTGCAGCTGCTCGAGTCGGCGGAGCTGGACCTGTGCGCGCTCTGGGGGCACCGCGCCCCCGACGAGGCGCTCGTCCACCTTTACACCGCCGCCGCCACCGCTGTGCTCGAGCAGCCCGCGGCACTCAAGGGCTCGTCGGCGGCGCTGCGCGAGGCGCTGTGGCGGCTCCTCTCGCTGGCGGCGGTGCGGTACGGCGGCGAGGTCGGCTTCGTCGGCGCGGTCGTCTCGCTCGTGCTCGGCTACGAGCACCTCCCGCATCACCTCGCCGAGCTCATGCGCCACCTGCTCGACGAGCACCAGGAGCCAAAGCCTTGCCCCTCCGACTCGCGCCCATCCCCTCCTCCTCCCGCCCGACCCCGCGGCCCCTCGGCCGCCCCCGCCCCTCGCGTCTCGGACCTCACCCCTCGCAGCGTCCCGCCTCGCGGCTCTCTTCCTCGCCGCGCCCGCGCCCTCCTCCGCGGTGCCCTCACCTCTGTGGGGCCCTCACCGCCTGCTCCTCACCGCCTGCTCGGCGCCCCGCCAGGCGGCGAGGCTGGTCGCGGCGCTCGTGCAGGAGGTGACGGCGCTTTCGCCGCAGGCGCGCACAGCAGAGCCTCCCGGGGCCCGGGGCGGGGTGAGGGGCTCGGCGGAGACACCCGGGACCGGGAGTCGGCCCTGGCGAGCGGGTCGAGTCGGGGGTGGGACAGGGGGGCGCAGCACGGATGGCCCTCTTTGGGGGGACACGCGTGCATCCCGACTGCATCTCGGCTGCATCTCGGCTACACCTCGGGCACGTCTCCGCAGGACATGGGCGTCGACTCGGCCGCGCCCAAGAACGTGGCCGCCTTCCTGGTCGCCCTCGCCGCTAGGGCGCCGCTCATGCTCCTCGCCAATGCGGAGCTGCTGCTCGACGCGCGTCGCCCCTGCCACACACGCCGTGAGGCCGCGGCACACGCACGCGACGCGTCCACGACACGCCCCGCAGGTCCTCGCCTCGGACGCGTACACTCTGCGCTGCGGCGCCGTCTCCGCCTTTGGCCAGCTCCAGATCGCAGTCGCTGCGATGCCGACGCCTCTCCCGCCGGAGGTTGCGGACGCAGCCTCCGGCCTCATCGCCTCGGTGGTGGAGCGGCTGCACGACACGTCGTCCTTCGTCCGCGCGAGGGCGCTTGCGACGCTCTCGCATCTCTGCGAGTCGCGCGCGCTGCCGACGGACCGCTTCGGCCCTGTCGCGCGCCTCGGCCTCGCGCGGCTGGCCGACAAGAACGCGAACGTGCGGCGCGCGGCGCTGCAGCTGTACGCCAGGCTGCTCGAGTTCAACCCGTTCTGCGCGACGCTCCGCCGCGAGGCGCTCGTCGAGCGGCGCGAGGCACTCTGCGCGCAGATGCCCGCCGGCTGGCGGATGCCCTCCGACGAGCCGTGCGCTGCCCCGCCCCCGCCGCCCGCCAGACATCGGCCGCCAGCAGCTGCACAGCCCCCCGCGCGCCGAGAGGTGGCGGTGGAGCCCTCTGACGCAGCGCGACACCACGCCACAGGCCCGCCGAGCCCGCCGAGCCGGCCGCCAAGGAGGGCGAGGAGGTGCCCGACGAGGCAAAGGCGACGGGCGAGGCGGCGGAGGGCGAGGCGGCGACGACGGAGGAGGCGACGGGCGAGGAGGCGGCGACGAAGGAGACTCCCCCGGACACCGAGCCCGCCTCGGACGAGCCTTCCGTCCCGCTGCCGCCCGAGGTTGCCGAGCGGCAGATGGCGCTCATGCTGCTCGACCAGGCGGGCTGGGGAGAGAGAGGACGGGAGGGGGCAGCCGCTCGGCCGCGCAGACGCCGCCACCGACCGCCGCCCTTGCGCCCGGCCCCTCCGCAGGCGCTCGGCTTGCACGAGCAGCTCTCCTCGCGGCTGGGCGACGTGACCAACTGCCTCGGCTCGCAGACCAACTCGGACGTGCTCGAGGCGCTCCGCGCTGTCGTCGCGGCGCGCGCCCCTCGCTGCTCGAGCCGGGCTCTGCCTGTGAGCAGCGTCTCTTCACACCGCTACCCTGTGAACAGGCGCACGCCTTTGAGCTCGACGGCGCGGCCCCCGCCGAGATGCTCACGCTCGTCTGGTCGCGCGAGCCCACCGTCAAGGCCGCCGTTCTCGACGCGGCGCAAGAGGTGTGGCTGCGGCCCACGTCGGTCCACGGCGGCTCCTCCGCCAAGGCTGCGGCCGCGCACACGGTCAGCGTCGCGCTCGGGATGCTCGAGCTCGTCTCGAGCGCAAACGCGGCGCAGCTCGCCTCGCTCGAGGAGGTGCAAAGCGCAGCAGTGGGCAGGCAGGAGGCGCGTCCAGGACCGCCCTCGACCCGCCCGCGGCCCGCCCCCGCAGGTGGTCAAGGAGTGGCAGGCGCAACAGCTGCTCCCCTCCTCGCTGCACGCCCTCTTGTGGGAGGCGGTCAAGGGGGAGGCGCCCGAGCTCGCCGCAGGGGCGCCCCCGTCGGCGGCGCTCGCGCTGCTCAACATGGCCTCCGTCGCCGACGCGTCCGTCCTGCGCTGCAAGCTGCACGTCGTCCTCTCGCTGCTGCGCGGCCCGCGCGCCCCGCACCCGGCCCTCGCGCGCGAGGCGTGCGTCGCGATGCTGCGCTGCGCGACGGCGGGCGGCGCCACCGTCGTCGAGGCGACGGCCGTCTCCTTCCTGCGCTCTATCGACGAGCTGCTACCCCGCCCACCCGCCGACGCGGATGCGTGGTTCTCTTTCGCCGAGGCGGCGATCAACGCGGCGTTTGCGCTCCACGCGGCGCCCGAGGAGTGGTGCGGCGCGCTGCTGCGCCAGCTCGCCGCCGCCGCCTTCCCGGACGGGGCCGAGGCGGCGGAGGCGGCGGAGGGCCTCGTCTGCTCGGGGGCGCTCGGGCGGCTCTTCTTTGCGGTGGGCCACGCGTGCATCAAGATGCTCGAGCACATCGAGGCCTGCGAGAAGGCGCTCGCGCGGAGGAGGAACGAGCTCGTCGAGCAGGAGGCGCCGCCCGCCGCCGCCAAGAAGAAGAAGGGCGGCCAGAAGGGCGCGGCCGACGCGGGGGACGACCACCTTGCCGCCGAGCTCGGCGTCGACGCGGCGGCGGCGGAGGCGAGCTCGGACGCGCGGGGATCGCCCCGAGGATGCCCGAGAGGACGCGGGGTCACTCTAGACTGGTCCGAGAGCAGGCGAACTCGGACGCGCTGATGGCGCTCGGCGAGGCGCTCGTGCGGCCAGACGGGCTGATTGGCGCGTGGGCGCCGCTCGTGTGCCACGTCTGCTCGTGCCTCGAGCTGCCGGCGCCCACGCGCTCGGCGGCGGTCCTCACGCTGTGCAAGCTGATGGCGACGTCGGGCGCGTTTTGCGAGGAGCAGCTCCCACTCCTCTTCACGCTGATGGGCCGAGAGCCCGAGCAGGCCGTCCGCGCGACCATCGCCGTCGCGCTGGGCGATCTGGTCGTGCGCCACCCGAACCGGCTCGAGCCGTGGACTGACCGGCTATACAGCCAGCTGCGCGACAGCGACGTGCGCGTGCGGAAGAACATGCTGATGGTGCTCACGCACCTCATCCTCAACGACATGGTCAAGGTCAAGGGGCGCGTCTCCGAGATGGCGCGCTGCCTGCTCGACGAGGACCCGCGCGTCGCCGCGCACGCGCGCCTCTTCTTCTCCGAGTTCGCAAAGAAGGGCTCGTCGCCGGTGTACAACCTGCTGCCCGACATCATGTCCTCCCTCTCCTCCGACGAGTCGCTCGGCAGCGCGCCCTTCCGCGAGGCGAGACCCTGCCGAGACCCTGCCGAGACCCTGCCGAGACCCTGCCGAGATGCAGCCGAGGTTGGGCAGCGCGCCCCTCCCGCGCGAGCGGCTCTCTGCGGAAGCAGCGGAGAGGAGGGACACGCTCAGAGCGTGTGGCCCGCGACCGGTGCAGGTGATGGGCTTCCTCATCGGCTTCATCCAAAAGGACCGCCAGTGCGAGGCGATGGTGGAGAAGCTGTGCGCGCGCTTCGCAGCCTCCGATGCCGTCGCCTATCACCGCAACGTCGCCTTCTGCGTCGGCGCGCCGCACCCACACCGAACGCCACGACACGTCAACGACACGTCCACGACACGTCAACGACACGTCAACGACACGTCCACGACACGTCCTCGACGACACGCAGGCGCGCTGCAGCACACGGAGCGGTCTGTGCGCAAGCTCGCCGAGCTGAGCAAGCTCTACGCGGGCACGCTGACGGACGACGAGGTGCATGCCGCCTTCGTCGCCATCGTCGCAAAGGCGCGCAAGGGTGCGCGCGCCGAGTTTCGGACAGCGCTCGACGAGTTCGAGGCGGAGCTGGCGCGCGCGCGCGGCGAGGCGGTGGACGAGGCCGGCGAGGCGGCCCCGCCGGCGGCGGACGGCGCGGGCGAGGGCGGGGGCGAGGCTGGCGCCGGCGAGGCCGCGGCGGGGCGGCCGCGCAAGGAGGCGCGGGGCAAGGAGGCGCGGGGCAAGAAGGCGCCCTCGCGGCAGCGGCGCAGCCGCAAGGTGGAGGACGAGGACGAGGACGAGGACGAGGAGGAGGAGGAGGAGGCGGGAGAGGAGAATGTGGCGCCGGTCAAGAAGGAGAAGGGGCGCGGCAAGGCGGCTGCTGCGAGCGAGTCCAGTGCGAAGGCGCGGCCGACAAGGTCCGGCCGCTCCCGCTCCGCCGCGGTCAAGTGAGAGAGAACAGGGGGGGGGGACGCATCGCTCGAACTGGGACTGCATGAACTCCTCCATGTGCCATGTGAGCGCACGACCGCCACGGCACTAGCCCTGCCGTGCAGCAACGTGCGCTGTACTGTTGTGACGTCGATCACGCTGAGTCCCCTCTCTCGAGTTGACAGTCAGTGTCTTTGGGGCGCGGGCCTCGTGCGTCGTATGGGGTGGGGGTCTGAAGGGGAACGGGGTGGGCGGGAGCGGAGACCGCGAGCGGAGATCCCGCCAGGAGAAGTTGCGGGGGGCTTTCTTTTGCGGGGAGGCGCTCTCCCCCGCGGGACACCCCGCCACATACGGCTTTGTATGCGCGCGCTGACCGCTATGACCTATGTACTTCACGCGCTGTGGCACCCCTTGTGGCTCGCGCCACGCGCGGCCGCGGGCCACACCCACGGCTATGACCGATATGTCACCACACATGTCGGCGCCAGTGTGGACAGAGTCGCGAGACACGAGAGATACGGCTCTAGTGCGATGAGCCTTGACAACCGCCTTGAGCGAGCCCGCGGACTCGTGCCTCGTGGACTGGAAAAGGATGGGGACGAGGGGAGGTGCCATTTTTGTCTATAGCACCGTGACGCTACGCATATTCCATATAGAGCCGGCCGTACGTACGCCGACGGGCGACGGCTTCTGCCGCCCGCGCGCGCCGCGTGCGCGTGTGCGAAGTTGTGTTACAACCTCTTCGAGCTATCTGTGTACCTGCCAGCCGCCCAGCGCCCCGCGTCTTTCTCATCTACGCCGCCCGCCTTTCTAGCCGCGCGCCTGACGTTTGGCGGTATGTACGGCAGTTGGACGGACAGGGCGAATGCGATGAGGAAGCAGTAGAGCAGGCTGAGCGCAAAAAGCTTCCAGGCGGCGAACGGCGCGTGCTGCTGCGTGAGGAGGAGGTAGAGGCCTCGAACTGAGGCTACGACGTTCATCGGCAGGTCCACCGACAGGACGCTCAGCGTCAGGATGGCCGACGCGCGCGTGGCGAGCCGCTCCTCGCCGCCGCCAAAGGAGAGCGAGACGGCGAAGAGCTCGTTGGCGCAGGTGAGAGCGCCCGCGCCGACAAGCGCCGCGATGGGCGGGTGAGTCCTCGTGAAATCGACAAAGCCGGACGGCGACGCCAGAATGACGGCGGAGCAGGGCAGGCCGCCAACGACAACGGCGAGGTGATGCTGCAGCACTTCTCGCGGCCGCCAACGGTGCAGCGTGACCCACGGCCCACAGGCGGCAGCCGCGGACTCGAAGAGGTAGACCGCGCTTAGACCGAGCCACGTGTGCACAGTTCGCGCGGCTACGTCCTGCGCCACATGACCTTGCGAACCCTCCGGCCAGAGCGTCTCCCGGAGAACACCCGACGAGAGGCAAGGCAGGCCGTGCCAGAGGAGGGCGGAGTAGGCGAGAATCGACACGGCGCGAAGTGGGAGAGGCGCGAAGTGAGCGCACCGGTCGGAGTTCGGAATCGCAATGGCGTGTGTTCGACGCGGTAGCTGGCGGAGGAAGCAGGGCCACCCGGGGGGGGGTGGGGGGAAGGCGTGTCGAGACGAACCGCGGTTGGTTCCAACTTTTCCGGGGTGCGGTACCGTAAGCTCTCGAGGTTCTCGACTACGTGCCTCCCCGTCTTTGTAGCCTGGCGTTTGTGCCCCGTTTGTGCCGCGTCCCGTGCCCCCGAGTTCATTTTAATTGGATATCCTTTGGCCGCGTTGGGTAGCGAGGATTGGTGTAACCCGAGCCACGGAGGCGTGTTTTCTGACGGCCGACCGTCAGTGTGGGCCCTGACTGCCCAAGACTAGCCCTACCATACCCCCAAGGCAGGTCTGCCAGCAGGCGGGGGTATGGTCTTGAGCCTGTGTCATTCTCTCTAGCAGCGCCTTCAATTATGTGCTCATACAACCTGATGGCAAGTAAGTAAAGTAGTTAGTCCCGTCCGCTCGACCAGGCGGAGTGCGCCACGATGGAGATTGCTTACGAGGAAAGGGTGATGCTGTTGCAGATAGGGAAGGCATGGTTACGACGCTGCACTCGGTCTGCGACGGTTTAGCATATATGTCACCTTTCCCTGATTGTTCTTCGAGGAAGACTCAGAAGTCTGAGGGAGGGTGTAGAGGATGTAGAGTGTAGAGCGCTGTAGAGCTGTAGAGATGTAGAGCGCTGTAGAGCTGTAGAGCTCTACATCCGCCGCGTGACGAACTGCCTGCGTTGTAGAGCGATGTAGAGGCGCTCTACAACGTGAAATCTCTACAACAAACTCTACATCATAAGCGCGAACGAGGCACGGTCGCTCTCCGACATGAGGCGCGTTGCACTTGCCAGTGCTGCCCTGGCCTTCTGTCTGCCCGCCCAATGGGTGGGAGGTGCCTCTGCTGCTGTGGCATGCCTCAACGTCCGCAACCGAAACCCAGCGCTCACAGAGCACAAATGCCGACTGTGCAACCGAGAAGAGGAGAGCATGCTGCACCTAGTCAAATGCCGCCATACAAAACCCCTCTGGAATAAATGTCTACTATTCTGCCGCGACACGCTGGACGCCCCAGATATGACCAGACGAGTAGAACGGGCAATAATATTCAATCAGGAGAAAGAAGACAAGATGCTACCAGAAGCGGCATGCGCATTCATCCGACACGCATTTAACATATTCTACCATGACTTTGCCAATGTAGAGAAGGGCCACATCTTTGTATGGCAAAAGGTATACTACAGAGCCCTCACGTCCTTTCGGAGGGCAGCGATGCGATAGGCGGGGAAAATCAGACTACAACACACTCATCGGATATACACCGACCTTACAGCGGAGGTCTCGGAGGAGAGCAGAAAAAAATTCGAGAAAATTATCGAAATCGACACCACAGGGGTCTCGCGGGGCTCATGCCAGACTTTCAAAGACGCGATCACAGCAGCGCTGACCAGCCTCAAGGCTGTATCCGACGCGGACATGAGGAGCCTTGCGACAGCCCAAAATAACCAACAATACCATAACGCGAGGCGAGCAGGACGAATATGACCCGAGATCGACCCGAGATCGACCCGAGATCGACCCAAGATCGACATGAGATCGACCAGAGGTCGACCCGAGAAGGCCCCTCTGGGGGGGAGATTGACTCAACAAGGCCCCAAAGCCCCCTCTCTGGGGGACCCCTCCCCCCCCACCCCGAGTGTCCGTGTCCTTCGCGAGTCACCGATGGGGAGCGGGGGGGGGGGTGCGAAAAACGAACAGGGGAGGCTGGGGAGGGGGGGGTCCACTCTGAAGACTGCCGACCGCGGAGGGGTTTTGCCCCACAGGGTTTTACCCTCCGCGTGAGGATCGGCGCGGCGAGGGGGTAGGTTCGAATTCGCCGCGCAACATTTCACCCCCACAGGACCCCGCCCTCCCCCCCTCATTGGTCCCACCACCTAGAACCCCAACCTTGGCTTCGCACCCTCTCCTTGCGCAGTGTCCCCCACTATGTGTCGCCGTTTTCGGGGCACGCTATCCTGTGCAGTCAGGGCAAGTGGGGGCGGGGGGCACTCCCATCTCTCCTGTGTACGGGTGGTGACTGTCCCTAGTCTCGGAGGGGGGCTTGAAGGTAAGAATATTTTATTTGCTGTGGCATGGATGCCTCACGGCGCTGGTGCGTGTCGGCGTGTGTCTAATCGTAGTGGGGGCGCTGGCCCCCCTCTGTTTTCTGTTTTCTGTTTTTCAAAACGCCCGCCCGCCCGCCACCCCGAAGGCGGCTCGGCCCCCCCCACTCGCCCGCACTGAGACCCCGGTGACCCACAGAGATCCAAAAAGAAACGAACACGAAACACACGCTCGGCGCTTTTTTGTGTCTTGAAGTGTCCGCGTTGTGTTGTTGTAGATCTGTGGTACGGTACCTTCTGCGATCGCGTGACCCATTTTCGAATTTTGCACGACATGGACATCGCACCGGTGTTCTGGTGTTGCGTCGGTCTGTCTATGCTGAGGTCGGCCTCAGACGCGCGTGTCTGTGGCCTGACCCCGCGGCCCCGCGCCCGCCCGCTCATGCGTCGAAGTCCTCCACCTCGAGGTCCTCCTCCTCCTCGTCCTCGTCCTCGTCCTCGTCCTCGTCGTCCGCCTCCTCCACCAGGTTGTCGGCCCTCTCCTGCTCGCGCTGCATCTGCTCGCGCCGCGCCGCCTCGCGCCGCTTCTGCATCTCCGCCTCGGACTCGCCGCGCGCCCTCGCCTCCGCCGCCGCCCGCTCGGCCGCCGCCGCCGCCTCCGCCTCCGCCTTCTCCTTGCGCGCCTTTGCGCGCCGCGCCTGCACCTCGGCGTTGTCGTTGGCCTTGCCGGCCTTGCCGGCCTTGCCGGCCTTGCCCTCTCCCTTGCCGGCCTTGCCGGCCCCGTCGCCGGCCCGCTTCTTGCGCGAGAGCGTCGGCAGCGGAGTCCGCATGAAAGCGTCGGTGCCGTCCCGACGCACCGCCGAGCCGGCGTCCCGCAGCGCCTCCTGCACGAAGGCGCTCAGCGACGGCACGTCCTCGTCGCCCACGTACCCGCGCAGCAGCCGGGGCGGGTTGGCGGCGCGGCGCGCTGCCTTCTGGTTGCCCGCCTTCTTGGCCGCCACCCGCTCGGCGAGGTCGTCCGGGTCCGGGAGGAGGAGCGAGACGCGCCTGCGACGCGTTCCGAGAAGGGAGAGTAAGGCGCCCGCTCCCCGCGTCGTGTCGAGTCGGCGAGGAGAGGCGAGACGCGCTTGCCAAAGTGGCGAGCCTCGTCCTCCTCGAGCGTCTCGCCAATCTCCTCTCCGCGGCCCCACGCGAGCGATGCGGCGCCGGCGCCCTCTCCGAGCGAGACAACCTACGCGCGCACGCCCCGGGGCGCTTGAGGGCCGGCTTGCTGCAGCCGAGGTGCCGGGCAGGGGAGAAGACGCCTCGAGCGTGCGGAAGCGGCGGGAGAGCGCCTCAAGGACGCCCGAGTCGGCGTCGAGGTGGGCGAGGAGGCAGGGCCGCTTCCCGCCGCACGTCGCCGCGAAGGTCTTTTGCGTCCCAATCGAGAGGACGCGCGGCTCCGCCTTGGGTGCCACCCACGCGGAGATGGCCTGCGCCGAGGCGGCCGCCGACGAGGGGAGCTGCTTCGGGGCGGCGCCGCCGTTGGCGAGGACGAGGAGGGGCTGGGTGCGGCGAACGAGGCCGAGCTTCTGCACCACGCTCTTGTTCGAGGGCAGCCTCGCCTCGCAGTCGATGAGCCCGCCGCGCACGCCGCCGCCCATCGAGCCGAGCGCGTCCTTGAAGGCGGGGTGCACACGGTACGGGCGTGGGAGGTGCTGCCCGGCAAAGGGCAGCCCGGAGTAGCACTGCAGCAGCCACGGGTCGCCGCCGAAGAGCACCTTCTTCAGCCCCTCCGCGTCGCTCGCGTCGATGAGCGAGACCGAGTCGGGCAGCCGCGCCTTCCACCACCAGTCGGGAAGCGCGTAGGCCGGCCCGTAGTCGGGCTTACTGGACGCCTCCTTGTAGCCGTAGTGCGCCGCGTAGGCGATGAGCCCCACGGCGATGGCGTTGAAGATGTAGCCGCAGCAGCCCATCCGCAGCTCAGCTGGCGAGACAGTCGCGGAGGGCGGAGCTGGCGAGAGGCAGGCACGCGCTATCGAGGTCTCTTGGAGCAGAGCCCCGCGGGGGGACGACCCATGGACCCATACCCAATGTGTGTGTGTGTGTGTGTGTGTGTGTGTGTGTGTGTGTGTGTGTGTGTGTGTGTGTGTGTGTGTGTGTGTGTGTGTGTGTGTGTGTGTGTGTGTCACTCACACCCATACCCAATGGGTCCTCGGAGAGGGTACCCTGGGTGGGCGGGGCCTCTGGTCCTCGCAGAGGGTACCCTGGCGGCGAAGGGTAGCCGCAAGGCCTCGCGGCCGCGTCCTTCTGCATACATCCATCCAATGCTCTCCCTCCCTTCCCGCGCCGCCCGCTCGCTCGCCGCCCGCTCGAGCGCGAGGTGGCTGGCCACCGCCGCCGCTGCGCCGCCGCTCTCGGCGGACGCGCAGGAGGTCGCCGCGCTCGTCGCGCGCTCGCGCGCGGCGCAGGCGCAGATCGCAGACTACAGCCAGCAGCAGGTCGACGACCTCATCACGGCGATGGTGTGGTCCATCGCGCAGGAGGACGTTGCGAAGCGGATCGCGCAGCACACCGTCGACGAGACGCAGCTCGGCAATTACGACGGAAAGTACCTCAAGATCTTTCGCAAGACCCGCGCCGCGCTGATGGACATCATCGACGACAAGTCGGTCGGCGTGATCGAGGAGCTGCCCGAGCGCGGCGTGGTCAAGATCGCCAAGCCGGTCGGAGTGATCGGCGCGCTGTCGCCCTCGACCAACCCGGAGGCCACCCCGGTCATCAAGTCCATCGCCGCCGTCAAGGGCCGCAACTCCATCATCATCGCGCCGCACCCGCGGGCGCAAAAGACCAACGCGCTCATCGTGGAGCTGATGCGCGGCGCGCTGGTGCGGATGGGAGCGCCGGCCGACCTGGTCATCGGCATCGACAACCCGTCGGTCGCCAAGACCAACGACCTCATGCAGCAGGCGGACCGGGTGCTCGCGACGGGCGGCGGCGCGATGGTCAAGGCGGCCTACTCGAGCGGCACTCCCGCGCTGGGCGTCGGGGCGGGCAACGCGGTGGTGACGGTGGACGAGAGCGCCGACCTGGACGACGCGGCGGACAAGATCGCGCTGAGCAAGACGCTCGACCTCGCCGCCTCCTGCTCGTCGGACAACTCGGTCGTGCTGGCGCGCAGCCTCGCCGCGGCCGCCCGGCTCGCCGCCCGCCGCCGCCGCCCCTCACCCTCTCATCCCGGCCCCGTCCCCGGCGCCGCCCGCAGGTGGGCAGCACGTACGAGCCGATGATCGCGAAGCTGCAGGCGCGCGGCGGCGTCGTGCTGCGCGGCGCGGAGAAGGCCAAGCTGCAGGCCGCCCTCTGGAAGGACGGCCACCTCAACTCGAAGCTGGTTGCGCAGAGCGCCGACAACATCGCGCGCATCGCGGGCTTCGAGGTGCCCGACGGCGCGCGCTTCTTCATCGTGCCCGAGGACGGGTACGGGCCGGCGCACCCCTTTAGCGGCGAGAAGATGACGGTGACGATGGCGCTCTACCACGCGCCCGACATGGACGCCGCCATCGCCCTCACCAACGGCATCCAGGCGTACCAGGGGCAGGGCCACTCGTGCGGCATCTACTCGACCAACGACGAGCACATCCTGAGGCTCGCGCTCGAGACGAAGACGAGCCGCGTGCTCGTCAACCAGCCGCAGGCCGCCTCCAACTCGGGCAACCTGTGGAACGGCCTGCGGCAGACCTTCTCGCTCGGCTGCGGCTCGTGGGGAGGCACCTCCATCTCGCACAACATCACGTGGCAGGACCTGGTCAACACGACGTACCTCTCCCGCCCCCTGGCCGTGCCGAAGGAGCTCACCGCCGACGAGGACCTCTTTGGCCGCGTCAAGGACAAGTTTGGCATAGAGCAGACCTCCGAGCGGCTGATTGCGGCGGCGGCGCCTGCCCGCTGAAGGCAGCCGCTAAGTTCCTACTACTACTCTCTCTTTCTCTCTCTCCTCACTTGCACTTGCGGGCTCTGGGCTTTGCAGGCCTGAGCCTCCCCCCGGCGTGCCGCTGCCTCGCGCGTGCCGGTGGCCGCCCAGACGCCAGAGCCGGACGCTGCTCTGTGCTCTCGCCCCAGGGCCAGGCGCCCCGCACCCGCGTACGGGTACTACGCTCCGACCCTGTGGAGTCCTGATAATTTATCTTCATGAACATTTCGAAACACGAAACAGAACGTACCTCATTAGGGGCCTGAGAGATAAGAGAACACAACCCCCTCTCCCTTTTCTCCCATTAAGCTAAAAGTACGTACCTCATTCAATGATAATAGGATATATACACCGGTATGGCTTGTTGGATGTTGCACAATATAGCGTGCGGCGTGGGACAAAAGCGTCGAAAATGTCTCAAAAAGCCTGTCTCGAGTTTGTTGCCGCTCCGCAGCCTGCGCGCGCTGCCGGGACGCACCGCTCGCGCGTTCGGCACACTCGGTGGACCCCACCGAGTGTGCCGAACCAGCTGGAGTGAGTAGGCTCGATGCTGCGCTCGCTGTGGAGCTGCCACAAACTCGCCGCCGAGCGTGCCACCGAAGGCGTCCCGTCGGAGGTGATGGAGTTTGAGACCTGAGGCTGCGGAGGTGACGCCTGAGGTACCGGCCCATGCACGGAGACTCAGCCGGCGACCGCCACGGGCTCAGACGAGACTTGTCGACGCGTTCCGGCTCAGCTTCACCGTGGTCCTCGGGCGTCTGTCGACGTCAGGACCACCCATACAGCTCGCGGGTTTGAGGTCGCAAGAGCCAAGCTGGTGGCGTTTGGACATCCCAACCATCACACAAGACAGCCTGTAGGTGATGGCGGGACGGCGCAGTGTTTGTGGCACTCGGCAGTAGGCACCCGCGGCACGGCCCCGCTGTCGGCTCTCCCGGGCTGCGGAACCGGCCCCAGAAGGGGACGGTCTGGGCGAGCGTGGCAGCTCTTGCGCTAGTATGAGCACCCTCTACCACAGCACTACCGACCCTGGTCATTAGAGCTGCCAGGGATAGCGTCAGGAGCTGGAAAGAAGTAAAAAAACACACCCCTCCATAAAGCCGTATTTGAGACATCGTGGCCCATATACACTCGCACAACCACGAGCCGTAATCTACTGTGTCGTGTGTGTAAAGTAGCTGTTGGAAACCGTGTAAACGTTATGTGTGTGAGTGTCTGAAAAGCGAGCTCTCCCTGTCGCTCACTCTGATCTCTGACTTTCTCATATCCTCATATGTGTCCCTCTTGAATCTTGTGTCTTGAGGTTGAGCGGTCTGTCCCTTGAGCGGTCTCCGCTGCGAGAGACGCTTGGTCGGTTATACCCCGCCGCCCCTGGCCCTGCCATGGCGCACGGGTCCCACCCACTTGCCGGAGCTCATCTCTAGCAGGGCGCGACGGCGACGCCGACCGAGCTCCGCTTAATCCCTTCCCGGAGCCTCGACATGTTCTCGGCCCTCGCGCGCCGGACGCGTGAGGTGTACTGCTCGGCGCGGGCGGCGGCGGCCTCTGCTGAGGGGGAGATCTGCGAGCCCAGTGATGCCCGCCGCGACGCCCGCCGCGACGCGGGAGAGCCGGGCCGCTCCGCCGCACTGGCCTCGATCACGGCCAGTGGCTGCGGCCGAGCGTCTTGCCCAGTGTCACGCTTGGCCTTGCCGGAGGAGCTGGAGCTCGCGCTGCTGCTCCGTTGGACCGCAACCTCCAGGTAGTCGCCGAGCGTCGCGCCTCGCGGCTTCTGCGCCGCGCGGTCGCGCTGGCGGGCGTTCGGTGGGGGGCGCCCGTATGCGGACGACTTGACCGCGGGACGCCGCTCGGACCCCACGCCGCTGAGGCGAGAGAGGACCGCCATGCACGCATCGCGAAGCCGCACCGTGTTCAAGGTGGAGAGCGGGTCACCACCCTCACCGCGCACGTTGACCTCGCTCGCCTTGAGGAGCCGCTCGAGCCGCACCTGCCCGCCGGCCCTCTTGATGCACGCCGCAGCCGCCTGGTCCGCAGACAGCTCGTGGAGGACGTGCACCGCCCTGCGCGCGGCGTGGCTTTCGATGCCGGCGCATAGCGCGGCCACACTCCGCTGCACCTTGCGCTGCGTGTTTTTGTCGGCCATATTGCAGCTGCTGAGCTTTGAGCGCTGTCAGAGCTGTCAGAGCTGTCACAGCAGGCGCTGTCAGAGCTGTCACGGCTGTCACAGCAGCAGTAGGCCGCCCGAATCGCGTTTCAAGTGGGTGGCCAGCCTGAAGAATTCTTGGGCGATCGAGTACCAAGAAGGAGCCAGCCAGCCAGGTTTGGTGCTAGATTCATCATGTGCTCTGTCGTCAACCATGAGAGCGAGTGTAGGGCTAGCCATGAGAGCGAGTGTCGGGCTAGCGAGCGGTAGGCCGCTGGCCTGAGAGAGAGAGAGATTTTTTAGCAATACCAAACAAACAACTCTAACACTCACACGTCATTTGGGGCCTGGAGCCCTGTTCACGCGCGCGCGAGACGTGAGACGCGTTTTGTTTGTGTGGAGAAAGAAAGAAGTAATAAATCTGAAGGAGAGAGGATGGCGAGAGTGAAGAAGAAGACTCTCCGAGAGTGGGACGACCGCCGCGACAACCAAGGTGACATGAAGGTCGCTGCGATGCGAGAATTGGCGAGACACACAACACACACAACAACAACGACAACAACAACAACACAGGAGGCAAAGAATAAAAAATAACAACCCGCCAGAAGAAGATTCGACTGCACGCCGCGTGACACCATCGAGAAGCTGGCGGGCAGCCGACCGCCGACCAACCCGGTTTTTGAGCATGGCCGATGCGGCGTGCAGCCTTCATCTCCCGGAAGCCTCCACACGCCCTCCACGCATCAACGCCGCCGCCCTCCTGCACGCGTTCCACTGCACGGACCACGCAGGCTGCACCGTGCCTCTGTGCACAGAGTCAAAAGTCGCCCTCCGCCGGGTCGAGGCGCACCGGTATAACTGCAACAAGGCGGAGGACGAGTACGACGCGGACGCGCGAAGGCTTCCCATCTGCGACGCCACCTGTTCCAGCTGCCGCCTTTGGGCTGCGCTCCACCGCACGCGGATCGTCTGCCCAGAGGCCGACTCTCTCGTGAGCGGGATTGAGCAGGACCTGCAGTGGGAGAGCGCCGACGAGGAGGCCACCCGGACGCCGAGGACAGCGGCGAGGTGGGCGGGCTGGGCGAGAGCGGCCGCGTTGGGCTGGCCGGCGCCGCAGCCCGCAGCAAAGGACGGACCGCCCGCCCCGCCAGAGCCGCAGGGCGTCGCGCGCAGGGGTGGCGGTGGCCTGCCGTCCCCGTCGCCGAGTGAGTGGCGCTCGTCGTGCCCCTGCGCGCCCGACCCCCGCGAGGAGTGCGCGGTGTGCTACGAGCCGCTTGGTGCACGCCAGCTCCACTGGACCTGCCCCACCTGCCGGGGGACGCTGCACTCTGCCTGCTGGAGTCGCTGGGCAGTCGAGAGCCGAGGCGAGGACAAGGCGCCGTCCTGCCCCCTCTGCCGCACCGGCGCCTCCTTTCGCCGCTATGACTAGCGGCGTCGGCTGTGGCTGTGGCTGAGCGCACAGCTCCGGGAGCCGTATTCGCATCGCCAGAGACTGGACTAGCGGTGTGGTAACACTGCAACTGCTTGGAGAGGCCGCGATCTATTTGAGAGTCCGTGTGGAGGGGCCAGGGGGGGGGCTCAAGAACATGTTGTCCGTGCGGGGGTGCCGAGAGAGAGACTCGGGGGGGAGGTTTTAAATACTTGGGGGGGGGGGGGGGGGGCGGAGTTCGAGTCTCGGTCCGCGGAGCGGAGAGAGAGAGAGAGATCGGATCATCCGGGACGCGCACCTCCAGCGGCGGTGTCCAGATCTCGAGGGAGCGAGTGTCGTGTATGTGTGAGTGTGTGTGTGCATGCCCATCATATCGTACATCACATACATGCATACACTGTGCATGTGCTCTCGAAGGTGTGGATGGCTCGCACGCGGCTCGAGACAGCAGCTCAGGGCCAGGGGCGCACACACCCCCACTCCAATAATAACCTCTGTGTTCTCTCGACAGTCAGTACGGCACATGCTCCAAGTCGCAAATGTGGCTGCCCTACCAAGGCGCAAGGCGCAAGGGGGGGGGGGGATACAGAACGACCTTGACGGCTCACCCGTTCAGCCAATTCTCAGGCAGCTCAGCTGGTCGCACGGGGACGATGGACCCGCGCGGCATCTCGAGCTCACTCCCGTGGCCGTCGCCCAGCTGGAGCTGCACCATCTGCGACACCGGCTGTCGGCACATCGGGCACAGCCGCCCCCTCTTCTTGAAGACTCGGCGCGCGCACGCGACGCAGATGCCTCCATGGCCACACCTGCGCAGGCCGATCGGGCACGCGCCTCAGAGACGCGCCATGAGCCGCAGCCGGCATCGACGGGGCGGGGCGAGCCGGGAGACGATTGGGCGGTGGGAGCGAAGGGAACTGCGGCGGGGTCTCGCTGGGCGCACTCGAGCAGCACGGCGTCTCGCGGCCCCTCGTAGCAGATCCAGCAGCGGTCCTCCACGGCGTCGGGCGTGTCGCTGCCGTCGGCGCTGTCTGGCGGGCTGAAACTGCTTCCGTCGCCGCCGCCGCCGCTGCCGCTGCTGCCGTAATCGCTGTCTGGGTCGCCACTGCCGATGTCGCTGCCGTTGCCGCGCCGCTGCCTCGAGGGCGTGCTCCAACGTGGGGGTGAGCTGCACCGCGTGCTCGCCTGCGACACAACCGCCGCGCGCCCGTGCGCCGCGAGCTGCGCCCCCACCGCCATCGCCGCAAGCGTCACCGCGTCAGCGCCGTCGCCGGCACAAGTCGGCTCGGACACGCCCGAGCGAGCGCTCGTCGCCGCGGCGGCGGCGGCGGCGGCGGCGCAAGGTGTACCGGCGGCGGCGCCCTCCGAGGCGGCGCGGCGCAGAGGCGGCGCGGTGGCGGCAGCGGCGTGGCGCGGGCGGGCGCACGCCACTGCGGCGAGCTCCTGCTTGAGCTCCTGCTTGAGGGCGGCGAGGCGGCGCAGCTTGCGGCGGATGTCGGCCGGCACGTCGCTCGTGTCGGCGGCGGATGCGTGCTGCCGTTCTGCGGGCGCGGCGCGGCTGGCGCGGCGCGAGCGGCGGCGCGAGGCGGCGGAGGGGCGGCCTCGGGGCGGCCCCTCCCTCTGCGACGAGAGCCACTGCCCAATGTCCGCCTGCAGCCGCTCGTACTCGGCGCGGGTCGGGGCGCACCGCCGCTCGAGGGTCGCGTCGCGGCGAAGCCACAAGCCGGCGGGCGGCTCGCGCCCCGCCGCCTCTGCGCCGTCGCTTACGTCCGCCTCTCCGTCCGAGCCGGCGAGCACGAGCTCGGCCAGCGAGGCGGGGAGGGAGGCGGAGGCGGGGAGGGAGGCGGCGAGGACGGGGCGCGAGTCGCTCCCCGCCGCTCGCTCCGCCCCTCCCCCCTCCCCCCCTCCGGAGCCGCCTCCGAGGGCGGCGGCACAACGCGCGAGCCCCCGCGGCTCGGCCCGCCCTGCTGCGACCCCTTGCACCTCGACATCGGCCAGCCGCACCGCCCTCCCCCTCCCGCCCGCCGCTCCCCCCCCTCCCCCCGCCTCGAGGTCCGCCAGCGCGCCGCCCTCCGCCCCCGCCGCCCCCTCGGCCGCCCCCTCGGCCGCCCCCTCGGCCGCTCGCTCCTCGTCGAGCCGCACCAAACGCGGCTTGGCCTGCTCTGCCCCGGCCTGCTCTGGCCCGCCCGGCGGAGGCTTGGCGGCGTCCGCCGCGCCTCCGCCGCCCGCGTCGCCCCGCACGCCCTCGTGCAGCCCCTGCAGCCCCTTGCCGACGAGGGCCTCGAACATGGCGGAGGTGTGCATCCGCTTGAAGAGGGTGGACGAGTGGCGCACGAGGAAGGGCGGGCCGAGCTGCTGCGTCACCAAGTCGAGCACGCCCGACTCGTCCTCCTCCTCCTCCTCCTCCTCCTGCTGCGTGGCGGCGGCGGCGACGAGGTCGCGCAGCAGCAGCCGCGGCAGCAACAGCGTGAAGGTGAGGTAGCAGCCGAGCAACACGCCGTACCTACCACAAGCGGGCACGGGCGGGTCCCTGCACATGGCGTGGACACTCGCTGGGGGGGCGGCCGAGCGGCTTCGCTGTGCCCGCAGATCAGAGGGACGATGATGGCGGCGTTGGTGACGCGCGAAGTCGGCGAGTCCAGCCGGCGGGTGAGCGCGGCGAGGAAGAGCGAGCCCGAGGTCGTGATGGTGACGAGGATGACGAAGCAGAGCAGGAAGAGGGCGCGCTGGCCTGGAGGGGGCAGGGGCAGGGCCGGGCTGGGTCTCGGCTGGGTCTCGGCTGGGTCTCGGCATCTCTCGCTCGCCTCGCTCGTACGGCTCTCGCAGCAGGAGCACCCCGAGGGCGAGGCACCCGACCTAATGAGTTGCAGCCGATCAATGAGTGACACTCTCGCAGGAGGAGCACCCCGAGGGCGAGGCACCCGACCTAATGAGCTCCAGCCGATCAATGAGTGACACTCTCGGAGGAGGAGCGGCAGCGTGTGTGAGCGGCAGCGCGTGTGAGCGGCAGCGCGTGTGAGTGGCAGCGCGTGGCAGCGCCACCCCGACGGCGACGAGGCCGAGGACGCCAAAGACGGCCCAGAGAGGGAGGAAGGTGAGGGCCCAGGAGAGGCGGAAGACGCCGTCGATCCGGAGGGCGATCAGGACGACGAGCGCGTGCACCGGGTTGAAGGGCGTGCCTGCCCAGAGGGGTGGGGGTAGGGGGGGTGGGGTTCGCAGGGTTCGGGTTAGGCTTCGTAGGCCTAGGGGTGGGGGTGCGGGCGGGGGCGCGGGTAGGCTGGAGGGGCTGGTTTGCCAGAGGCGAGACACACTCACGACACACGCGTCTCGTGCGCACACCGCGCCCTCGCGTGCAGGAACTGGGAGGGCAGGGAGGGCAGGGAGGAGGCAGGGAGGAGGCAGGGAGGAGGCAGGGAGGAGGAGGCAGGGAGAGGAGGCAGGGAGGAGGCAGGGAGGGCTGGGAGGGAGAGGAGGTAGGGAGGCGCCAGCCTGGGCGCGGCCGCAGCAGCTTGCCACAGGCGGTCCTTCGCGGCGCGGCCTCGAGCGGCCTCTTGCAGAAGTGGAGGGCGAGGCGCAGCACCGCCGCGGCGTAGTATGGCGAGCAGAGGACGTACACCGGCGTGCTCGGCCACGTGCCGTCGAGCCGCAAAGCGACGAGCGCCTTGAAGGCGGCGACGCAGACGCAGCCCTTGAGCCGGTTGACTTGGTTGATGAGCGCGTTGCGCTTGGGCGAGTCAGAGGGCGCGCGAAGCACGCGCGCGGTTTCGGAGAGCCCCGTCACACAGGTGATGGCGTCGGAGACCCACAGGGGCACGAAAATCAGCGAGTACCCGCAGCTCAAATGCCCGTCCAGCCGCGCGAGGAGCAGCGAGAGGAAGGCAATCATGAGGAGGAGCTGCAGCGCGTTGGCCACAACAACCAAGAGGTGGGCAACGCGCTGGGACAGGCGCGGCAAGCAGAACAGATGAGCTCTGAGTCGAGCGGAGGTGCTGCGGCGGCCACCCTGGTTGTCTTCGAGGCCGAGCGCGCCGCCGCCAGGCGAGCTCTGCGATGAAGCATTTCCAAGTGGCCCGGTAGTCAGAGCCTGCGCGAGCTGGGCCTGGAGCATGTGTGATGCGCCGCCCCACGCCCGGCCTTGAGGCTGCAATGAGCAAGGATCGCACAGGGAGGGTGATTATTTTCATGCACAGGGGGGTGTACCGATCTTGGCTCACCAGGTCGCCGCGCTGGCTGGTCAGAGCAGTCCTGCCTCCCAACGCTCGCCAGACTGCCACCGCACCCTCACATCGACTACCGGTCGCCCCAGACTCTCCCCGCCGCCTCTCCCGCCAGCCTTCCGACCTCAACATCAGCCTCTGAGTGGCCTGCGCGCCGCGCCAGCGCGCCCTCCAGAACTCGCCGAGTAATCGCCACGCAGCGCACGCGTCACCAAGCCCCCAGAATTCGCTGCCTGTCGCTGTTCGGAGAGGGACCCGGGGCGCGCCCAACGGCCGCGCCATCACACCGCGCCGGCCTCATTCTTTTTTGCCACCGCCGTGGCGACCACCGGCCGCCACCGAGCCCGCCACCGCCCCCTCTGCCGGCGCCTCCTCCGCCGTCGCACCCCCGCTGTCGCTTTGCCTCCCCAGCCCGCCCCCCACCAAGCCCACCACCGCCGTCGCCGCCGCCGCCCAGTCCGCCTCCGCGTCACCGCCGCCTCCTCGCCGCCGTCGCCCTCGCCACGCATCCGAGCCTGCCGCCTCCCCCCTCGCCGCCGCCGCCGCCCTCGCCGCCGCCGCCCTTGCCGCCGCCGCCCTTGCCGCCGCAACCCTCGCCGCCGCCTCCGAGCCCGCCGCCTCCCTCGCCGCCTCCACCGTCACCCGCCACCCCCACCGCCTCCGCCGCCGCCGCCCGCGCTGCCCCGCCCGCGCTGCCGCCGCCCTTACCACCGCCACCGCCGCCGCAGCCGCCCGGCCCGCTGCCGCCATCGCCGCCGCCGCCGTCGCCCCGACGGCGCAGCGGCTCCGTCGCCCACAGTCGCCCGCTTGCTCGCGTGACGGCCGACGGGGAGGCATTTTGCGTTGCGTGGAGGGCGAGAGAGGGGGATGCGCGCCGCGCGTACAGTAGCGGCAGATGCTACACTGCATGTATGTATTTCATCATCAAAAAGTCGTTTTCAATACACTTGCCAAATTCGCGGCCCGGGGTGGGTTCGACCGACATGGTCATAGGGGGGGGGGGGTACCGGACACACTCTAGAGCTTTGAGAGCTCGACAAATTCGAGTTGTGAGGGGGAGCCGAGACGCGGCGGCGCAGAGCTTCCCTCAGGCAGGCGGGGCTTGATCGTGGCGAGGTGCGTCTCCTTCTTGTAGCCGTCTCGCTTGCCAGCCAGCCCGGCCAGCCCGATCGCGACGGCGTCGGCTGCATCGTGTCGCTTCATGTCGAACGAGATGGAGTCGTGCGACAGGCCGAGCGCCGATAGCAGCCCCCCCCTCTCCCCTCCCCCCTTCGGCTCCGCGCCGACAAGTACCAACTTCTTCTTCTCCTCGTCTTTAGCACCACTGGGGTAGCTCACGCCGATGTGCGAAAGCCACGTCGACGCGTTCACCTGGCGGGGGGAGGGGTGGGGTGACTGTGACGAGAGTGAGACGGAGGGTTGGGGGGCGGTGGGCCAGTGGGGGTAGTGCACCATGTAGCACGGCACGCCCCTCTCCTCGCACGCCTCCACGACGGCAAAGCGAAGCGCGTAGTTCAACTCCATCTGCTGGTAGGTCGTGATCAGTTTACCCGCACGCACGACGGGAAAGTACTCCTCCAGGAAGACGCAGACCGGCTTGACGGCGTCGAGCAGTGTGGAAATCTCCGTCGCCACCCGCTTCTTCTTCTGGACGTGCGTCCCGCGCGGCATGAAGGAGGTGGCGCGGATGGAGGAGCAGAGGCCGTCGGCGAAGGTGAAGTCAGCCACTCCCGTGGCGGAGCGCTCGCCCGCGCCGGGATCAACGGCGAGGAACCGCGCCAGCACCGACTCATCTCGCCCACGCTTGAGCGGCGTCAGTGATGAAGACGCGGCGCCCGGCGCGCCGCCCGCGTCTGCGAATGACGACAGCGACGGCTCCTTGTCGAGCGCATCCAGCACCGCCTTGCGGAAGGAGTGAGCCGCAGCTAGCCTCTCCTCCTCGGACCCTCCCCGCACACCCTCATATGCAGCGCGCGCAGCGGACTTCTCGCCGTACCCATCCGTGCCGTTCTCGTAGCTTTTGCGCACCTGCGCCCCCCACTCCTTTGCGCCCCGCGTGCCGGAGAGGGAGCGGATGCAGCGGGTGATGGACGGGTAGTCGACGCCGCCTGGCTTCAGCGCGCCCGAGTGGAGGACAATCGCGTCGAGTAGCAGCTTGAAGGTGGACACCTTGGTGTTGAAGGCTTTCTTCGCCTTCGCCGCATCCTTCTTCTCCTCCTCGGACGCGTCTGCCGCCGGTGTTGGAACCAAATCGCTCCGCCACGCTGGCGCCGAGCCGTGGCCGCGCGCCAGCGCCATCCCCTTGGCCTCAAGGATCACGGCGCAGCACTCCTCGAGTCGCTCTTTAGCGCCGACGTAGTTGACGACGAGGGTGGGAAAGCCCGCGTCGAGAGAGAAGACCTCCTGGCCGGGCGGCGTGGGCTGCAGCTGCGTCCCCGACGGTCCGCCCAGCGACGGCACCGAAGCAGGACGGAGGATGACGGGGAAACCGGCGGACTCGGCGATCGGCTGCTCGGCAGCGGACGGGGATGCGGCGAAGCCGTGGGGCGAGGGCGTCGCCGAGGCAGGCGTGGAGAGAGCGGGAGCGGGACTGGCGGAGAGGGATAAGGAGGTCGAAGCGTCAGCGAGAGCGGCAGCGCCGGCACGGCTCTGCCCGTAGGCGGAGCCGAGCTGCATGCCAGGCGTGTCGCGCAAGGTGGGTGGCTGCGCCGAGCCGAGCGAGCTGATCACTACGGATAGCGGCTCGCTCGGGTCGTGCGTCACGCCGGCCGCTCGAGCAAAGTCCGCGTCCACGAGGAGTCCCCGGTCGTGAATCTCGCTGTCGGGCGAGAGCGAGGGCAGCTCGTCCGACGGCAGCAGCCGCTGCAGCGCGCCCTGCTGCTGCTGCAGCGCGTCGGCAATCGGGGCGAGCGCGGCGCGGGTTTGTGCGGCCTGCGCGGCCTGCTGCGAGCGCGTCTCCTCGTGCTGCACGTGCTGGTAGCCGCGCTCACAGAGAACCTTCTGGGCGAGAAGCGCGTCCGGGCCGAGGAGGATCTCCGCCTCCTCCGTGGGGATCGTCTCATCGCGCTGGATGCGCAGCACCTCGTCCTTAATGGGCAGAAACATCGCCCGGAAGACGGCGCCGCCGAACCCGTCCGGCAGGTCAATCAGAGGGGTGTCGTCCGGCTTTATGGTGGCGTCATCGCCGAGCCCTCGAGCGCCGACCGCGACCACCGCCGCCCCGATGCAGCGGATGCAGTACTCGTAGATCTGACGGTGGCCGTACTCGTCCGTGTCGCGGTCGGTGCTCTTGTCCGTCAGCTTGAGCGCCAGAGCCTGCTGCGTCGCCCAGTCGTCGTCCATCAGGCGAGAGATCGTGCGGAGCATCTTGTCCTTCTCCGGCCCGTTGTACGGCTCGTCAACGAGATGCCACGCCGGGCACATCTCGAGCTCCTGCCCCGGCTTGAACCCGCCGGAGATGAACATCTGGTCGCTCGAGAGGCCGCCTGAGAGGGTGGGTGGGTGGGTGGGTGGGGGGGGGGGGGGGGGTGGGGGGGGGGTTGATGACGATGGAGGGGTGCGGGAGCGGGACGGGGTTGGGGTGCCGAGGTAAGCTGCGGACTGCTTGTCGCCGGAGATCGCGTGCTTGGACGCGAGGTTCGCCTGCTGGTCCGTCACCCCGTTCGCAGAAGAGGCGAGGCCGCTGACGAAGTTGCGTGCGAACACACAGTTGCCCACGCCGTGCATCCCAAAGTCGATGTCGATCTCTTTTGCGACGTTGACCAAGTGCTCGCCGAGCTCCGACGCGGGCCGCGCGCGATGGTAGTTGCTTGGCGTGTCGATAAGGGTACACCACCTGCACGACCGAACCAAGGAGTGGACGCGGGCGCGGGCGCCGGCAGAGGATGGGAGGGGGGGGGGGGGGGGTCTCACATCGGACGGTGGCGGCCCTCGCCGCCGTCCTTGTGTGTGCCGTCGTGGTACTTGTCGAGCGTGGGCGCCCAGGCCATCTTGCAGAAGCCGTGGTTCTCGCGCCAGCGGCCGTGAAGGTAGATGAGCTGCAGCCCGACGGTGACGAGGAAGGCGAGGTCCTTGTCGCGGTGGAGCATGCCGGCGAGGGTCCCGTCCTGCGACTGGGTCTGCTGGCCCTTCAAGTGGGAAGACCACTGCACGCAATGAACGCGTGCCGGTCGTGGGTACGAGAAGTGCGGCTTCGAGCCGTCACCGTCGTGCTGCCGGGGCATCATGTCGCCCATCGTCGCGGAGCCCATGTGCGAGCGCCCGCCGAGGAGCGCGTGCAGCGTGTGGTTGCCAAACACGAAGTACTTGTAGACATCCTGCTTTTGCAGGAAGCCGTCGTCGGCCTTCTCCCAGAGGCGCCGCAGCACCATCTGTCGCATGGGTGGGGGGCCGTCTACATCACGTGGCAGCAGACATGGTGGTCGTGGCACACACCGCGCGCACACACCGCGACCGCGCGGGGGAGGGTTGAAGGGGTGAGTGAGAGGGGGGTGGCGGGGCGGCGGCCACCTTGAACTTGGTGACGGTCATCGACGACGCGCCGACCATGGACGTGAGCTTGTGCTTGGCGTCCTCGACCGCCTGCGTGTTGACCGCCTCCACCGCCTTTGTGTGCATCGCGGAGAAGGCCTGGTGCCGCTTCCAGTAGCCGGACTCGCAGGTGATGCCAAAGACGGGCTTGAGCGCCTCGCGGAAGCCGGACTTGAGGTCCTCGCAGTCTGAGTGCGTGAGCGGCTTGGGTTTGCCCTTGTCCGGCCCGCGGTAGACGCGCTTGAGGAAGCCCTTGACGCCGCCCTCATCGCGCGCAGTGATGACGTTGATGACGGCCGTGATGGCGTCGGTCACGCACTGGTGAGTCCAGCCACCCTTGTTGTTCGGCGGCCCGAGCGCCGTCGCCCAGGCGTGGACGGGATCCTCCTCTTCACCGTAGCCGATACTCGGGTCGGAGACGAGTGGGATGAGGATCGCTCCCCCCCGCACCTTCTTTCGCTCCGTGGTACCCACCTTCTCCTTGCGCTTCTTGGCGGCGGGAACCTCGCTGCCGGCGGCGTGCGCCACGTCGTTGGCGGCGAAGACCAGGAGACCGCTCGCAACGAGAGCACTGCCTCGCGGCGGCGCTCTGACCCGCGCGACGAGTGCCCGCGGAAACAGGCGGGCCGACAGCAGAGAGCGGAACATGAGAGGGCTGAAGTAAGTCTGAACAAGTCTTGGTGGTGGCGGGAGCGAGGCCGCGTCAGACTCCAAAAAAGAAAGAAAAATGCCCACGCGTGCTGCGAGGCGGCTGATGCGGGAGCCGCCATTCCAACTCGTCGCTTCCACGGCGGAGTGGAGGAGAGACCGCGGCTTCCGACATTTGGTCGTGTGATTGACGCGGTCTTGACTCTTGAGTCTTGACTCTTGTGCTTCAAAAGAATTTAACAACAAAATAGATTGCGGTTAACATTGGCGTATGACTCGGCATTCATTTGTGCCGAACTCTATCAAATACGCAGGCAGGGCGAGTTGATGCGCACAATCAATAGCGTCCGACTTGTCACAGACACCCGGATCGTAGACATAGGCAGGAGGTACACTGATCTGAAGAATGAAGCCGCGTGGTCCAGTGATGACAAAGTCCGGTAATACACGTCGTAGTACATGTCCATCATACAAAACATCAATTCTCGGCTTTACCTGGAGATTCGCGCCAAGTTCTCGCTGTAACTGGATGGTCATGGCGTTGCGATACGATTCAACGCTGCGTCCACCTCGAAGCTTCTCGTGTACGCAACGAGCGGACTGTGCGACCACCTCCGCGGGTGTCATTCTTTCTGTCCTGTGGGGGGAGGGGGGGGGGCAAGGGCGACGGAGTGGGCAAGGAAGGGTGGTGAGGCGAGGGTGGCGTGGTGGAGGACAGGGTTAGGAGAGATGGAGGCGGCGGCGGCGCGCGTGCTCGGCCGGGTATGGGCGCGGAGGTGGCGAGGGCGGTGGAGGAGAGGGTGGGAAGAAGGTGGAGGCGGCGGCGGTGTGTGCTTGGGGGTGGGAGGACTCAAACCTGTAAGTTTGTAAGTCTTGAAGCGGTGTCGACTGACTGGACTGCTCTCGCAAGGCGCGGCCTCACATACATCATCGATGACCGCCCTGAGGCGGCTGGAGGCGGCAGCCGGCCGCGCGGCGGCCTCCGGTGTCAGGCCACCCCACCATATGGTACCGCTCGCGTCACCCAGCCGCCATATGTGCGGGCGGCATCCATCCGTTTCGCTTTTCTCTAGAAAGAATTTGCGCGAAAGCACTCCAAATGCTCCAAGTGACTCTCTCCTCTCTCTCTCTCTCTCTGACTGGGTCTCTCTCCGTGCCCTGCATAGGCACGTCCCGACCGCTAGTTGCTCCAAGTCTTGATGAGTTTCAAACAAACTATTCTGCTGGAGCTATGCTTTAAACATGAACGAAGTCAAACATTATCTGGAAGTCCAAACTCGTTCCCAGCAAAGGTTGTTTTGGAAGTCGGGTGAGGAGGAACTAACTGGCGGTGGATGAATGTATGGTATTTCTTGAGGGGGGGGGGAGGGAGGGCTTAAGGAGCGCAGGGGACAGCGCAGCGCTGCGGCTGGTGTCTCTCTCTCTCTCTCGTGTCCGTTTTATTTATTTATTTATTTCTCTCTACTCTCTCTCTCGCTCTCACTCTCTCTCTCTCTCTCTCTCTCTCTCTCTCTCTCTCTCTCTCGTGTCCGTTTTATTTATTTATTTATTTCTCTCTACTCTCTCTCTCTCGCTCTCACTCTCTCTCTCTCTCTCTCTCTCTCTCTCTCGTGTCCGTTTTATTTATTTATTTCTCTCTACTCTCTCTCTCTCTCGCTCTCACTCTCTCTCTCTCTCTCTCTCTCTCTCGTGTCCGTTTTATTTATTTATTTATTTCTCCCTACTCTCTCGTGTCCGTTTTATTTATTTATTTATTTCTCTCTACTCTCATATGGGCCTCTCCCTCCCTAAACTAAAAAAACGGAGTCCACCTCACTACCTAACTACCACCACCTCACTACCCGTAACCGTTTCAAAAAAAATAAGTGACAGTGGGCTCGAACCACTGTAAGTTTGCCGCCGTCCACTGGTTCGAGCCCACTGTCAATGATTTTTTTTGAAACGACCACTGGAAGTGAGCTCGTGGGATGTAGGAGGGGAGGAGCACCCTGCTTCTATAGAAGGAGGGAGGGAGAGGCCCCTGTCAGAGTAGACTACAAATACATAAATAAACCAAACGGACACGGGAGAGCGTCC
>NW_005198244.1:1130777-1167195 GCF_000372725.1 Emiliania huxleyi CCMP1516 | reverse complement strand
TCAGACTCCAAAAAAAGATTTACGCGCGTGCAGCCGTTGACGCGTTCTGCGAGGCGGCTGATGCGGGTGTGGAGCCGCCATTTCGTCGGTTCGAGGCGGAGTGGAGAGACCGCGGCTTCCGACATGGTCGTGTGATCGCCGTGGACGGCGGCAAACTTACAGTGGTTCGAGCCCACTGAAACTTGAGCAGTGGGCTCGAACCAGTGGACGGCAAACTTACAGTGGTTCGAGCCCACTGAAACTTGCGCAGTGGGCTCGAACCAGTGGACGGCAAACTTACAGTGGTTCGAGCCCACTGAAACTTGCGTGGGCTCGAACCACCCGCCACCACCAAGACTTGTTCAGACTTACAGCCCTCTCATCCTCCGCTCTCTGCTGTCGGCCCGCCTGTCGTCGCGGGCACTCGTCGCGCGGATCAGAGCGCCGCCGCGAGGCAGTGCTGCTCTCGTTGCGAGCGGCCTACTAGTCTTCGCTGCCAACGGTGACGTGGCCGCCGCCGGTTCGAGCCCAATGACGGACAGCGCGCCCCGTAAGTGCAAACATTGTGTGAGCAACGGCCACCCGCTGAACAAGCCACCCGGCACACCTATGAACGATGCACGCGAAGGCGGGACCGAGTGCGCCTCGTGCAGGAAGTTCCGGGCGAAAAAACCCCAGGGACCGCGTCCAACATGTAAGGATTGTATGGACAAAGGCCACCCGCTGAACAAGCCACCCGGCACACCTATGAACAACGCACGTCAACAAGGGTTAGACTGCGAATCCTGCCGCAAGTTCAAGAAAAAGCAGAAAATGCAGGTGGCGACAGCGCACGATGTCTCACCCCTCCCCCTCCTCCCCCTACACCCGCACGTCACCCCGAGGGCCGCCCCTCGAAGGCGGCGCGCCTCGATGTGGAGGCGCCGACGGCGGAGGCGCGGGTAGCGGAGGCAGAGCGGACGGTGGAGGCGGAGCGGACGGTGGGGGTGGCGGCAGAGGCGGAGGCGATCCCACTGCCGCCGCCGACACCGGAAGCACCGACGCGCCTGTCCGTCGTGCCGGCACCGCCCCCGCCGCAGCCGGAGGCGAAGGCAGCAGAGGAGGGGGGGGTCGTAGAGGAGGCGGCTGAGGCGGCTTCGGAGGCGCGGGCAACGGCGGTGGAGGCAGCGCGGACGGCGGCGGCGGCGGAGGCGCGGGCAGCGGCACAGCCCCCCCCCCCCCCCCCCCAACCCCACCCTCCCTCCTCCCTCCCCCCTCCTCCTTTGCAGCAGCGCAGCCGCTCCTCCAAGATCGAGATGGCGATGCAGGACTGGACGCAGCTGCTCAACCACGCCAACGAGGTCGCCACCTCGGAGACGTGGGAGCTGCCGCCCGAGGAGCTCTTCCTGCGGATCCTCGCGCGAATCAACAAGTCGAAGCGCGACATCCTGCAGGAAAAGTATAACCAGTGCCGCGACCCGTCCACCGCCGCCACCCACCGCTCCGTCTTCATCCGCGTGCTCAAGCGGTGCGCGCGCCGCCTCGACCCTGACCCCACACGCTCACCCGACGCCACCCCGACCCGCACAGCCACCCGCCGCCTCCCGGCGCGCACCCCGGCGCGCGCGCGCACCCGGCCCCGACGCGCCCCCCCGCCGCCACCGCAGGATCGCCGAGTCGTTTATGTCGTGCCTGCACAACATGCAGCTGCCGAACGCCGCAGCCCCCGGCGCCGCGAGATCCGCCCCAGAGACGATGGGACGGTAGGAGACGGTACGAGGGTAGTTGGTCGTGTGTGGTCGTCGGGGCCTCGTGCCAAATGTCGTGTGTGTCCTTCTAGGCACCTATATAGGCGCGCCTATATGTTTGGTTACGTCGAGTCACACGGCCGCTCACGGCCGCTCACGGCTGCTCACGGCTGCTCACGGCCACCCATGGCCACCCATGGCCACTCACGGCCACATGCGAGAAAATCGTAAAAAAAATATTTGAGGTGACCACGAATGATTAATGATTGTTCACAACCACACACGACCGCTTCCGAGCTTTCACTCACGACCACCACGACCACACACGGCCGCACGCGATCACACACGACGACACACGATCCCTCGCGACCATCGTGACCGCGTACGACCACACGCGATCGCGCGTGATCACACACTATCACGCGCGATCACTCACGACACTCACGACCGTCACGACCGCACACGGCATTCCACTCACGACCGTCGCGACCACACACGACAACACACGACAACACACGACTGCACCAGCTACCGTCTCGTCCGTCGACCGCCGTCTGTCTTAACGTTGTCGCTACGCTTTTTTGTGTCCGGTTTCGACTGTTTAGCAACTCTCTGTACTCTTTTCACCTTCTCGCGCTTCTTTTCGAGTTTTTCACTTCGATACGTCCGCCCGCTGCGAGTGGTGACCATCTGCCTTATTATGACACTCTTTTTAGTACCCCAGCACCGTGACTGGTGGCCGAATCGTGTGGCATCCGTCGTCCATGGTGATTGTTATGCGGTGCGCCGGGAGGCTCGTCTTGATGGTGTGAGCAACCACGTTGGGTTTGTTGTAGGCGAGTGTCTCGACGGGTGCTTGATGGCCGAGCATTTTCTGCTGAAAGAGCGGGAAGCTGATGTGCGGCTGGTGATGGAAGACGTGATAAACAACAACTGTGTAGATGTCGCGCAAGCAGTGTGTCGTGACACCGAAGAGACGGGTGACGCGTGTGCGGAGTTTGGTCGCCCATTTCGCGTTGAGTCTCGTCACCACCTCGGAATGACCCTCGCTCTTCTCCACCGCGTCCGTCTCTTCGCGACGCGGAGCAAAATAATACTCGTACGCAGGATGCCACATTTCGAAAGGAAGTACTGTCTGAATACAGTACGGTGGTGTGTCGTCCGTCGCACCCTGCTTCAACTGTCCCTTGAAGACGCAGCTGTAGGGATTGTCTTCCGTGGACGTGAACGTAGACCAGCCGCTCGTGATCTCGGACGTCCGGCGGCCTGTGATGAATAGCAGTATCCAGGCCGCCTCCACCTCGTGAAGAAATGTTGACTCCGACAATTTCGACAAGCACGGTCGGTGTTTGTTTGAATTGAATTGTTTGCACCACTCGGCAGCCATGATAATGTACCGTTGAACGTCATTGATCGTTTGACGACCGTCCGTCTGCTGTCGCTTCATACCGGCCTCCTTCAGCCTCTTACTCTCCACAATTTCTTGATTACTGAGTCTCAGGCGGTCGGTGAGCGGTACCTCTACGGACAATTTGAGATATAGCTCAAGAGCTTTTTGGTCAACGATCGGCGGCGTTGGATCGCGGAGCATCTTGCGCTGTTTTGATGGTGGAGCCGTGAGGAATGACACGAGGCCGGGGTCGTCACTGAAACGCTTCAAAGCTCGGACTCCCTTGGTGTACGATAGCGGCGGATCGGCCAATTCGAAATACTTCGTGCGCACCTGAGAGTACATTGAGCTGAGAGAGTTTGCTTTAAATGCGATTTCGCGCGAGGGTTCTTTTCCAAATGTCGCCGCGTAACACTTCGGACAGAGTTTCGCGACGTCGCCCGATTCGTCCGCGTTGTCCGCATGCAGTGCTTCGTTATCTTTGCACCTGTTGCACTGCTTGCGGCGACACAGTACGCTCTTGATCTGCTCGGCCAGCCTGTCACACTCTTCAGAGGACAGACCGACGCCTCCGTTCGAATCAACAATGAGTTGCACAGCATCGTCAATTTTGCCCATATCACAAGTTTAAATATATCCAAGAAAAAAATGCAGGGCGGGTGTATCCGACAAGCCGTGGGCAAGATCTTGCAAGGTCGCACGCCAGCCGGCCTGACTGAGGAGGAGGTGATGCACATCACTCAAGCTGGAAGAGACAAACTGATTCTCGAAGACAGCTTGATCCGTCTGGACGCGTCGCCGAGGATGATCGTCGGTGATATTCACGGGCATCTGGACACGCTCCTCTACATCTTCGACACATTTGGCTACCCGCCAGACAAGCGATACCTCTTCCTCGGCGATTACGTAGACAGAGGCCCTGATGGGCTGGAATGCATGTGCCTTTTGGTCAGCTACAAGGTCCTGTTCCCAGACACCGTCCACCTGCTGCGCGGGAACCACGAGAGTACGATCACCCATTACTACGGCTTCTACGACGAATGCGCCCGCAAGCTGAACAAACAGGCACATCTCCACTTCTTATGCCTGTTCGACACTCTCCCCTATGCAGCGCTAATCAGCAACAGCGTGCTGTGCATGCACGGGGGGCTCAGTCCCGACCTGCGAGCCATCGCAGACCTAGAGCGTCTACCGCGCCCGGCGCCCATACCAGACCAAGGACTCGTGACTGATTTGATGTGGAGCGATCCAGAACCGGGTTTGACTGGTTGGGCGATCGGGCGAGGGGGCGCATACACCTACGGCGAGAACGTTGTGGAGCGGTTCTGCAGGACGAACAGCCTCCAGCTCATCGTCCGTGCACACCAGATCGTTGACGCCGGCTATGAGTTCTTTGCGAACAAGAAACTCATCACTGTCTACTCTACACCCAATCACTGCGAGAGGGAGAACAAAGCATCCGTGCTCTGCGTGGAGCCATCAGAGGAAGCGGAGGGGGTGACGTTGAGTCTGCGGGTTTATAATAATACACACGTATTGCGGAACAAGACAACAATATAAGAGGCAGCGGCGACGGCAGCGGGCCGGGAAGCGGCGGCGGAGGCGGGCTCGGTGAGGGCGGCGACGGTGGAGGCGGCGAGGGAGGCGGCGGGTTCGGAGGCAGCGGCGAGGGCTGCGGCGGCGAGGGCTGCGGCAAGGGTGGCGGCGGCGAGGGCGGCGGCGGCGGCGAGGGGGGAGGCGGCGGCGGGCTGGGCGGCGGCGGCAGCGGCGGCGGCGAGTTGCGACGGCGGTGCCGAGTTGGGCGGCGGCGGGCTGGGCGGCGACGGGCTGGGCGGCGACGGGCTGGGCGGCGGCGACGGCAGCGGTGGGCTCGGTGGGGGCGACGGCGGAGGCTGGGGGCGGCGACGGTGGAGGCGGCGAGGGAGGCGGGCTCGGAGGCGGCGGCGAGGGCTGCGGCGGCGAGGGCTGCGGCGGCGAGGGCTGCGGCGGCAAGGGCGGCGGCGGCGAGGGCGGCGGCGGCGAGGGCGGCGGCGGCGGCGAGGGGGGAGGCGGCGACGGCGGCGGACTGGGTGGCGGCGGCGACGGCGGCGGCGAGTTGCGACGGCGGTGCCGAGTTGGGCGGCGGCGGGCTGGGCGGCGACGGGCTGGGCGGCGGCGGGTTGGGCGGCGGCGGCGACGGCAGCGGTGGGCTCGGTGGGGGGGCAGCGACGGCGAGGCTGGCTCGGTGGGGGCGGCGACGCGGTGGAGGCGGCGAGGGAGGCAGGCTCGGAGGCGGCGGGCTCGGAGGCGGCGGCGAGGGCGGCGGCGGGTTGGGCGGCAGCGGCGAGGGCGGCGGCGGCGGCGAGGGGGGAGGCGGCGGCGGGCTGGGTGCCGCATATGTTTACAAAGGAGGATGTGCTCCAATATAAGGCTAATGTAAGCTAACTTCTACCTTACAAAACAGTTACACAACCCAACGATATCTAATACTGTCTACATTTCCTTGGTCTGAATAACCCCGCCCCGCACACACAGATTCAGCCCAGCAATCGGCAGACAAGCCTCGAGCTCCTTCCGCACCTGTCCGACCCACCACGCATTGCGGGCTGGGTTGTGGTCGTACACGATAGCCACAGCGGCCTCGAGGGACTGACCAACAAGGGCCCTCGAACCCTTAGCCTTGAGGCGTCGCACAAAATCATTCGTGTCGTCTGCGTCGAACTCGACCGTTCTCGAACGCTTCTCGTTCTGTGCCTCGTCTTTCCTTGTCTGAGTCCTTGCCCGTCTCAATTCCTCCTCCATCTGCTCCCTGGCGCTCGCATCGGAGACGCGCACATGAACGAGACCTTCCTGTGTGTTGTAATTTCCTGTACTAGCCAGCTTCACCTTTTTGGCCTCTCTGAAGAGCGACTTGCACGTGCTCACAGTGAGTAGTTCACTTTTAAAGCGCTTGAGTGTCAGCTCATCTTGTTGTTTCCTCGGCAGGCGATCGTACGATTCCGAGTCCTTGTACTTCTTCCAGAGTTCCTTGATGGGTTCAAAATGAATTACATGACCAGACGAATCTGTCTCTTCAACTTGCTCGTATGTCTCGTGAATCCACCTCCCCAAAATGTTGCTCTCGTTGAGGAACTCGGATGCATTGTGCTCAAATTCAGCAGGCACGCACTGCTTTAGAGACATACCTGGCTCCCACACCTTGACCTCGTTGTCAGTGTGATCGTCCTCAATGAGGCACGCGAAGAGGGCGCAGTAGTACTGTTCATGAATCGCTTCATCCTTAAGACGCGTGTCCATAGGCCGGTACCGTATCGGATCACTATCTATGAGCTCCTCGTCCTCGGTGAAGGTGGTCGGGAAGGGAATGACGAGCCAGCGCCTTCGGGCCGAGTTCCCCGTGTGACCAACAAGCCTTGGTGGAATATTACAATCCATTACGATTGTGGCGCAGAGCTCTGTGTTCTGACCACACTTACTAAAATCGTGGCCAGTCCGCGCTGTTACTGACGAGTTGCCGGTCAGTTCGTTGATGTTATCGAGGCGAACCGGGGTATGTGGGTTCGGCTCCGAAAATTGCATAAAGCGCTTCTTGTGCAAGAGCCGTGCTTCTGGGTTTGCACCTGACTTGATACTGGCGTAGAGGAGGTCCTTGTGTGCCATCACAGCGTATCCAGCCTTATTCAGTAAATACACGAAGAGCTCGAGGATGAGACCTTTGCCGTTGCCGCCGCCGCCAGTTAAGAGGATGAAGTTCTCAAAGCGCTTACCGCTAAGCCCCGTCTTCAAGATGTTGAGCAGGCCACGTCTCATTCGCTTACAAGGCTGGATCTCTTGAAACCACCGTCTAACAGTAGCCTTTTCGTCCTCTGTTGGGTCGCGCCACGAGCGCTCGCAAGACATGAGCAGGTAGTCGAAGCAGTCAGGGACGAACCACCCCTTGTCACCCCGTTCTCGCGTCATATCGTACGCAATGTTGGTAAAGCAGAACGTGTACTCTTGCTTATCAAAAGGGTACTCCTGCATGCAGTACACGCACTTGTAGTCCATAATGGATTCACCGATGGATTTGAGCATACCCTGTTTCTGGGACGCCGTCTTGGCCTTGTTCAGCTCACCCTTCGCGCTCCTCAGGTCCTTGAGCTGTGCCGTGTCCGTTTTCATCTCGTCCTCCTTAGTCGCCAATTGCTGTATACGCCAGGTGTACAGTTCGTTTAGCATGAATGACAACTTGTAGCGTAGCCGGCGGTCAACGTTTTCGTCAGTCCATTCTTTGCCTGTCCAGTAGTATAGGTCTGCATGTCCAGAGACTTTGATCAGCTCGTCGTTATACATGCTAATATAGTAATCTCGCAGTTCGGTATCAGTGAAGTGGGTCTTCTGGTCGAAGCCCAGCATGCAACGACACATCGCTGTATGAGCTTTCATGTCCGACTTGCGCGAGTAGTACCGCAGCACATCAAAGCCCGCCGTCTTCACACCCACCTTCTTCCCCCACAGCTGAGTGAATTCATTATCCGACTTGTTGACCCGTAGGCAAACACCCTGAGCAACTTTTCTCCAAGACGATTTTTCTTCTGTATTTCCTGCCTTGTCGGACTCCACACGACACGCAGAGACGATGCGAGCCAGTTCCACAGGTCGATTTAAGTGATATATTGAGATGTTGTCCGCGACAGCGCTAACAAAATCTTGTGAAATAACAGAAATATCATCCATTTGAGGGCGATTTATTAGTGGAGAGAAAAAAATCGTGTCGCTTACTCACTTTCGTTTGACAGTGTGTATGCGGCAGGGTCACCCAACAGTACAACACATGTGGCGTTGGACGTCGACACAATGCTTGGCATATAAGAGTTTGGATGCACGCTGATGTGAAATCGGGACTTGTAGAGTCGGTCTTCGTGCACCGCTTTGCTGAAGCCACCAATACTAATACTCATACCACGACTGCTCAAGCAATCTATCATTGGCTTCATTAGTTGGCTAACGTACATTGTACCTGTCAATAGATCGCGAGCAACAAAGCAGTTGCCCCTCGAGCCATGTTCGCGTTTTACCGCCACAAGACCGAATGGGGCGGTGAGAGTACACGCTGAAAATGATGTAGGTTGTAGGGGCTTGGCGTTAGCCAGTGTGGTGGGGGGCTGCAACAGCGCCGACGCGGGTACGAGTAATTCTTCCATGTGGAAAGCTTTATAGTAGAGAGAAAAAAAATCCTCCTTTGAGTCGATTGACGAATTTGCCGACAAATGAGCGACGCGACTAGCCCTGCACGGGCGACTACTGAGGCGAGTCTGTATGCGGCCTCTACAGCTCAGGCACCGAGCACTTGCACAGCCGCCTGGGAGAGCGGCGGTGAGGGCGTCAGTCGTGAGGGCGGTCGCGGCGCGGGAGGCGGGCGAGGGCGAGAGGCGGCCAGGGGAGAGAGAAGAAGGCTGAGAGGAGAGAGAAGGCAGGGAGGAGAGAGGCGGCCGGGGCAGAGGCGGGAGGGAGGAGAGAGGAGGAATATATGATTTGAAGGAGGGTCCGGGTCACAAGAATTCAGAAATTCAGTTTTTTGGGGGAAATTGTTGGAATATTTTTTTGTAGGGTCTGGTCGCAGGTGCCAATATAAACGCAAGAATTCAGAAATTCAGTTTTTTTGGGAAAAATTTGAAATATAATTTTTTGGGTCCCAGGGCAGGGTCCCCGAGGGGCCAAGATTTTCTGAAGAATTTCTCCCAAAAAAACTGAATTTCTGAATTTTGCTTATATTGGACCCATGGGCCTCGGGGCGGGCGAGCCTCAGTGCCAGTGCCTCGAGGCCTCGGGGCCGGCGAGCCTCAGGGTGTGGCGCGGCTAGCGCGTCCGCTCTCGGCGACACGGACATCGCGAGAGCATTCTGAATTCACACATCGCGAGAGCATTCTGAATTCACACATGAGCACACATGACTTTTTTCCTACGTATAAATAAATGAGTCTCATTCCGACTCAGTCAAGCAAGCGACACAAAGCAATAGAAGCTGTACGTCAGAAGACGCCAGAGAGGTATTTGCCCAAGTTGAGCAAAGAAGAACACGTGCTGCCAGAGGGGCATCCGTTGAGCGTGCTCTTCGACGAGACGCTCATGCGTAAGATGGCATCTCCCCTCAAGGACTCCGTGCTAAGAACATCATTGGGAGCAGCGAATGCGGGTGGTTGTGATATCCAAGCATCCAGCATCGACAGGGAGCGTATCGCTAGACTTCTCGACTCCCTCAAGAGCGCGACGCTTGCATTGCTGCAGGACGCGTCACAGTACAAGCGATTGAGTGATGCTGGTGGCAATCCTCCACGGTCGCTCGTCTCGGACCTCCGCGAGGACCTGCTCCGCGTGGCTCGTATCCGATACCTGCTAGGCTACGTCGAGTTGAATCAGTGCATGAGGCGGAAGCCGAGAGACGACAACAAGAGATCTGGTCTTCCGAATGCAGACGCCACAGCTGATAGGCCAGCGGCTCGTACGGGCAGGCCTGTGAAAGGCGCTAACGAGCACTTCCTGAAACTAAACGCAAAGAAGGTGGAAAAAAATAATGAACGAAAGCTGCTGCTGGCGGAACTTGTCCAACTTAGGGCGAAAAGGCGCTATGCCCCTCAGAGCATTCTACCTGCTATGAATGAGCAGATTGAGAGGAAGACGGCAAGACTAAAACAACAATTCAAGAATAAAGAGGAAATGTATCTGGATCCTCGCTTGCGGTTTACCTACCCACTACACAAAGCCCACTCCTACAGATTGGGTCCCTGTCTGTCCGCAGATCGTTTTGGAATAGAGGACCTAGAGGAGGATGGCGTGAGTCACGCGCTTGCTCAAGTGTGGCGCAATAATTTTCTGATAAAGCCTGAAAAGGGAGAAATCTCGCCCCGACGCCAAGCGGATACGATAGACGTCAAGGTATATGACGGTGCTTCTCCCAAGCCTGCGGCAGGCAGCAATCTAAGAAAGTTGTTTGACGAATTCTCCGCGTTGAAAAACAAACGAAACACTGCAAAATGTCTGGGCAAGTTCCTAATTGAAATCGATCTATTTACAAGTCTGTTTGTTTACCTCGAGGAAGCCGCCGAGGCACATACGGATGTGGCTTTCCTGCCATATTCTGGATTTGTAGACGATGTTGAGAAGGCTATGGAGCGAGAGTTTCAATACGACCCTCCATTTCGTACAGTAACAGCTACTGAAGGGAAGAAGGAGTGGAAAGAGCAAAAGGATACGGTGGCGACGCTACTCGAAATAGTGACAGAGGGTGCACGAGCGTAGCCTCAATGCAAGAATAGGTATACACACATGGCCACACATGATTTTTTTTGCTCACATTAAAAGGAATTGAGGATGTTTGAGGCGCACAATGTAGACCCACTGGCTAACAACTTGTGCGCTGTCTACGATGTAGACATGTGCGCATCTAACCAAGTGGCCGCGCCTTCTCCCCCTCCAAAGGAGCAACCATCTAGATGGTGGGTCTGGGATGTAGCGGGCAAACTCATTCTTCTTCTAGTCGCTGGTGTTGCGATTGCGCTAGTGTGGAAAAATCCAGGCGATTGGTTGGGGAAAATGAAGACGGCTGCGTATGACGGCATTGGTTTAATAGCAACTGTATTAAGCCACAAACACAATGAGACTGAGATACCGTTTGAGAGGCTGACGGCGGCAGCTCGCCAGGCAGAGTTGGCGGCTCGCCAAGCAGAGGCAGCTATCTACGCGACGGCACCCACACCGCCTCCACCCTCGACCACGTCCACACCACCGCCCTCGCCACCGCCCACGCCGCCTCCACCCTCGCCTCCAGCGCTAAATTGCGTGGCACCGCCGATGCCAGCGGCGCCACACCCCGCCAAGCCAACATCATCAGCGAAGGTGACGGCGGAGGAGGGCGAGGCGGCACGGAGACGCGAGGCGGTGGAGGAGGCGGAGGCTGCACGGAAGGCGGAGGCTGCGCGGGAGGCGGCGGAGGAGGCGGAGGCTGCGCGGAAGGCGAAGCAGGAGGCGGAGGCTGCGCGGAAGGCGGAGGCTGCGCGGAAGGCGAAGCAGGAGGCGGAGGCTGCGCGGAAGGCGGAGGCTGCGCGGAAGGCGACGGAAGAGGCGGAGGCTGCGTGGAAGGCGGCGGAGGAGGCGGAGGCTGCGCGGAAGGCGGAGGCTGCGCGGAAGGCGGAGGCTGCGCGGAAGGCGAAGCAGGAGGCGGAGGCTGCGCGGAAGGCGGAGGCTGCGCGGAAGGCGAAGCAGGAGGCGGAGGCTGCGCGGAAGGCGGAGGCTGCGCGGAAGGCGACGGAAGAGGCGGAGGCTGCGTGGAAGGCGGCGGAGGAGGCGGAGGCTGCGCGGAAGGCGGAGGCTGCGCGGAAGGCGGAGGCTGCGCGGAAGGCGACGGAGAAGGCGGAGGCTGCGCGGAAGGCGGAGGCTGCGCGGAAGGCGAAGCAGGAGGCGGAGGCTGCGCGGAAGGCGGAGGCTGCGCGGAAGGCGAAGCAGGCGGCGGAGGCTGCGCGGAAGGCGGCAGAAGAGGCGGAGGCTGCGCGGAAGGCGGCGGAGGAGGCGGAGGCGAAGCGGAAGGCGACTGAGGAGGCCGTGGCGGGACCGAAGCGTAATGATACGGCTCCTGTGAATGTGCGGCGCGGCGGCGCACACCCCGCCGCGCAGGCCAGCAGTTCGAGTGACCCCAACCCCAAGCCGACGCCATCAGCGGCGCCAAAGCCCGTGGCGCCCACGGTGCCAAAGTCCGCCAAGCAAACGCCATCAGCGGCGCCAAAGCCCGCCAAGCCAACGCCACCAACGACGGCCAAGGCACCAGAGCCTGCGAAGCGGAAGGCGGGTGAGGAGGCCAAGGCGGGACAGAAGCGTAAAGATACGGCTCCTGTGAATGTGCGGCGCGGCGGCGCACACCCCGCCGCGCAGACCTCGGGCGGTGCCAGCAGTTCGAGTGACCCCAACCCCAAGCCGACGCCATCAGCGGCGCCAAAGCCCGTGGCGCCCACGGTGCCAAAGTCCGCCAAGCCGACGCCATCAGCGGCGCCAAAGCCCGTGGCGCCCACGGTGCCAAAGTCCGCCAAGCAAACGTCATCAGCGGCGCCAAAGCCCGCCAAGCCAACGCCACCAACGGCGGCCAAGGCACCAGTGCCTGCGAAGCGGAAGGCGGGTGAGGAGGCCGAGGCGGCACCGAAGCGTAATGGTACGGCTCCTGTGATTGTGCGGCGCGGCGGCGCGCACCCCGCCGCGCAGACCTCGGGCGGTGCCAGCAGTTCGAGTGATCCTAACCCCAAGCCGACGCCATCAGCGGCGCCAAAGCCCGTGGCGCCCACGGTGCCAAAGTCCGCCAAGCAAACGGCATCAGCGGCGCCAAAGCCCGCCAAGCCAACGCCACCAACGTCGGCCAAGGCACCAGTGCCTGCGGAGGCGGCTCGCAAGGCAAAGGCTGCGTGCAAGAACACTGCGGTCTCGCAGAGAGAAGTAATGCGCAAGAGCGAGAGCCAGAGCAAGAGCAAAAAAACCTCACAGTCGAACGAGATGGGTCCGGAGATTGTAGACCTCGCACAGTTGTCCGACCTCGGCGGCGAAGCGAATCGTGACAGGGGGGAACGCGAGCTGGCTGAGTTACGAGAGCAGGCGCCGCCGTCGTCGCCGACGGAATCGGAGAGGTCGTTCAAGGACACTCGCCGATTTCGGCGTCACTAGTAGTGGCACTAGCCAATCGTGGCGGAGGTGTGGCGGCGACGCGCGCACGCCAAGGGATCGGGCGCGAGAGACGAGGCGGCACGCGCAGAAGGGTGCACCGGAGTGCCACCGTCACTCACGCCCGCCGCCGCCGCCGTCCGAAGTTCGTGCGAGGGTGGTGGAGCGGTGGGAGCGCTCGCGGGTGAGGCTCGTCGGTCGGTCGAGCGGGCGGGTGGTGGGGGAGGGCCGCCGTGGCCCTCGGCCGCGGCCGAACCGCGCGGAGCGGGCCGCGGGGCGGCGCAGGAGGCGCCCTGGCCGCGGCGGCGAGCTGGTGAGCTGGCTGGTGAGCTGGGCTCGTACACAGGGAGGGTACGGTAGCTTATACGCCCTTTGTTCTCTACTCATAAAATCGGAGGGTCGGCCCACGGGGGGACTGAAGCGACCCAACGATTTCAATAGTGGCCGCAAAGGGAGTGACTTTATACTACGCGCGCCAAAGCGCCCTACCTACCTACCTATCCCCAGGCCGCGCAGCGAAGCGAAAAAAGGGGAAAGGGGCAAAAATCGGGGGTGTATTACCTACCTGGACTACCTACCTGTTGCGACTACCTACGCGCAACGGCGAAATTCTTTTAATTTTAGCCCCGCCTCGCCTTAATGCTTAAAATCCCTGTGGCTGTGTGTGGCGTGTGGGCGGGGACCTGCTCCATCGTTTTCCCACCTCCCAGTTAGTGTAGAGGCGCGCCGTGCAGGCCCCAAGCGCCAAGGCAAGGATATGCGCCCTGGGTGCTGGGATGGCAGGCGGCTAAAAAAAAAGATCAAGGAGCTCACGGGTTGTCCGGCTCCACACATCCAGACTGGCGCGTGCTAAAAGAATTGAATGATGAATCGCGCTGCTCGTTCTCTGTGTCGCGATGCGCCCCCCCTCACCCGTTCCCCTGCGCCTCTCTCTCAGATCGTCCTTCCAAGCCGATCGCGCGCCTGCGGCCCACCTGGTGTCGCCGCGTTCGTCCGTTCGTGGGGGTCGTGGTGCCTCTTCTCTTCGACGTGTGCAAGGTGGGGACCCTGTCTCCTTAAATAATCTCCCATCCCTCGTTTGGCAAAGAATTTTTACATGGCTCGCAAACGAATTTCAGAATTCCGGCAACCCGCAGCTCGTCTTCTCTCTCTCCCCCCTTTTCTCTCACCACGCGTAGCGGAGTGGCCCCCGAGTTTGAAAAAAAAAGGCACGGACGCTTGCGTCCTAGCCTCCAACAACGCCTCCCCGGCGCAGAGGGCCCCCCGGAGGGATGCTCAACGCCCCACGCCACGCCGCTTGCCTATTCCCAGTTTCACCGCGGCGCACTTGGAGCACTTGGAGTGCAGTCGGTAACTCGCGGCGCCAATTCTTATTGTTGAGACACCAAGACAACAAGCGCCGAGCCTCCGGCGTGCAGTGCACCATGGACTTGTGCGCCGCCCCCGCGCCCGCTCCGCCCGCCCTCCCACCGCCCCACCGCCCGCCCTGTCTCCTCGCCGCAGCGTCGAAAAGTCCATCCAAAAGGTCAACCAGCTCGGCGCCGGTGGCGGTGGCGGCACCGACTCCAAGTACTTTCAGACGACAAAGAAGGGCGCGTGCCTCCCCCTCCGCCCCCCGACTCACCGCTGTGGGTGCGTCGTGGTGGGTCCCGATCGACCTCCTCCGCCCACCCGCGAAGACTCCCTCCCCTCCTCCGCCGCGCCGCAGGTGAGATTCACGAGTTGCGTGAGGAGCTCGCCAACCCAAAGATGGAGAAGAAGAAGGAGGCGGTCAAGAAGGTGATCGCCGCGATGACCGTGGGCAAGGACGTCTCGATGCTCTTCACCGACGTTGTCAACTGCATCCAGACGGCCCGCGCCTCCCGCTCACCTCGCTCTCCGCGCGCCACCGCCCCGCCGCTCCCTCCGCCCCCTCCACCCCATACTGGCGCCCCGCCCCCGGCTGAGGCGGGAACGGCTCGCGCAGGTCAACATCGAGCTCAAGAAGCTCGTCTATCTCTACCTGATCAACTATGCAAAGTCGCAGCCCGACCTCGCCATCCTCGCCGTCAACACCTTTGTCAAAGACACACAGGCAGCAACCCCCTTAGCTGCAGCAGCAGCACGAGCAGCAGTAGAGAGGCGGCGCCGCGCCACAGACTACCCCCCGTCGTCGGAACGCCTCTCCCCCCCCACCCCTCCGCCCCGGCACCGACCGCCCTTGCCTCCCTCCGCCGCCGCAGGACGTCAACCCGCTCATCCGCGCCCTCGCCGTCCGGACGATGGGGTGCATCCGCGTGGACAAGATCGTGAGATGTAGCCGAGAAGCCGAGAGGGGCGCGAGAGGGGCGCGAGACGCACCCGCGGGGGCGGGGCTGTCAAGCCGCCTCGCCTCTGTGGCGCGGGGGCGGGGGGGGGGGGGGACCAAGGCGCGTGCCGTCCGCTGCGAGCACTCTTCCTCTTGACCCGCCGCCGGAGCTGCGCAGGTCGAGTACCTTTGCGAGCCTCTGCGCAAATGCCTCAAGGACGAGGACCCGTACGTGCGGAAGACGTCCGCGGTCTGCGTCGCGAAGCTCTACGACATCAACGGTGTGCCTCCGGCGGTCGGGGAGGGGGGGCAGTCGGGATGTGACCCGTGACCCGTCCGGGACGCGTCCGCTGCTTGCGGGCAGGCGAGCTGGTCGAGGACCAGGGCTTCCTCGACATGGTGTACGACCTGCTCGGCGACTCGAACCCGATGGTGGTCTCGAACGCGGTCGCCGCGCTCGCCGAGATCTCGGAGACGTCCGAGCTGGGCCAAAAGGTCTTCCAGATCAACACGTCGACGCTGCAAAAGATGCTGGCCGCGCTCAACGAGTGCACTGAGTGGGGCCAGGTCTTGCTCCTCGCCCCTCACAAGAGGACTCATGAGGATGGCGGGGGCGGTGAGAAGGGTGGTAATGATGCCAGGTCTTCATCCTCGACTCGCTCGCGCTCTACTGCCCCTCGGACGGGCGCGAGGCCGAGTCGATCATCGAGCGCGTGACGCCGCGGCTGCAGCACGCAAACTCGGCGGTCGTGCTGTCCGCAGTCAAGGTGATGATCAAGTACATGGACCTGATCACGAGCCAGGACACGCTCAAGGCGCTCTACAAGAAGATGGCGCCGCCCCTCGTCACCCTCCTCTCCTCCGAGCCCGAGATCCAGTACGTCGCGCTGCGCAACATCAACCTGATAGTGCAGAAGCGGCCGACCATCCTCGCGCACGAGATCAAGGTCTTCTTCTCAAAGTACAACGACCCGATCTACGTCAAGATGGAGAAGCTCGAGATCATGATCAAGCTCGCCTCGGAGCGGAACGTCGACCAGGTCCCCCCCCCCACACACCACCCTCTCTCGCCCGGCACCAAACCGCCCCTCTGACCGCCGCCCCTCGGCCCCCTCGCAGGTGCTCATGGAGCTCAAGGAGTACGCCACCGAGGTGGACGTCGAGTTCGTGCGCCGGTCCGTGCGCGCCATCGGGCGGTGCGCGATCAAGCTCGAGCGCGCCGCCGAGCGCTGCATCAACGTGCTGCTCGAGCTCATCCAGACGAAGGCGTAGCGGGTAGCCGAGACCCGCAAGAGAGCAGCCGAGACCCGCTGCTCGAGCTCCTCCACAGCCAAGGCGCTCCGTCACAGCACGCCCCCCCTCCGGGACACAGGTCAACTACGTGGTGCAAGAGGCGGTCATCGTCATCAAGGACATCTTCCGCAAGTTCCCCAACCGGCGCGGCCCCCAATGCCGCCCCCTCGCCTCGACCGCGCACGGACCTTGGCCACGGGACCTCCACCACCCCGCCTCCACCCCGCCTCCACCCCGCCTCCACCCCGCCTCCACCCCGCCTCCACCCCGCCTCCACCCCGCCTCCACCCCGCGGCGTCCTCCCGGTGGCAGGTACGAGTCCATCATCGGCACGCTCTGCGAGAACCTCGACACGCTCGACGAGCCCGAGGCGAAGGGGTCGATGATCTGGATCATCGGCGAGTACGCGGAGCGGATCGACAACGCGGACGAGCTGCTCGAGTCCTTCCTCGAGTCGTTCGACGATGAGACCGCCTCCGTCCAGCTGCAGGTGGGCCAGACGGCTGCCAGAGTCTTGCCACCCGCCTACCCGCCTCTCGCTGTCTCTGCTGCCGCCGACGGCCTCGCCCGACTCGCGCCCCTCTCGCGCGTACCGCCTCACCCCCCCCCCCCCCCCCCGCCGGCAGATGCTCACCGCCACGGTCAAGCTCTTCCTCAAGCGGCCGGCGGAGACGCAAAAGATGGTGCAGGACGTGCTCACGCTCGCGACGCAGGACTCTGACAACCCCGACCTGCGCGACCGCGGCTACATCTACTGGCGCCCTCTCCTACGCCGAGCCCGCCCGCAGGGGACCCCTCGCGCCTTCTCCACGACGCGTCCTGCGACACGCTGGTAGGCGCCTGCTCTCGACCGACCCCGAGGCCGCCAAGCAGGTCGTGCTCGCCGAGAAGCCAAACATCAACGACGACTCCTTCACGCTCGACCCGTCCGTGCTCGACGAGCTCATCACGCACCTCTCCACCCTCGCCTCCATCTACCACAAGCCGCCCTCCACATTCATCACCGGCCGCACCCGCATGGTGCCCCGCGCGCGCCGCGGCGGGCGGTGCGAGCGGCGCCTCTTCAGCGCGCCGGTTGTGCGAGCAGGTGCCCACGCTCGGCGGCGGGGCGCACGACGACGAGTACGAGGAGAGCGACGCCAACATCACCTCCGACATGATGGACGGAGGGATGGGCGGTGCGCAGGCGGCGCCGCCCGCGATGCCCGCCCCCTCCGCCGGCGGGCTCGCCGACTTGCTGGGCCTCGACGACGAGATCGCCGCGCCGGCGGCCGGCGGCGGCGGCATGGGCGGCGCCGCGAGCTTGGCGCCGCCAGGCATGGCAGACCTCTTCGGGGGACCGCCTGCGCCCGCGCCCGCCGCCCCGTCCGCCAAGGTGGTGCTCCCCCCGGACCGCGGCGAGGGCATGCAGGTCCGCAGCGCCTTCGTCGCGCAGAACGGGCGCGTCTTCCAGCAGATCACCATCGAGAATCACTCGCCCGCGCCCCTGTCCGGCTTCGCCATCCAGTACAACAAAAACTCGTTTGGGCTGGTGCCGGAGTCGCCAGGGGCGCTCGGCCAGGCGAGGCGGTAGCCGAGATGCGGCCGAGATGCGGCCGAAATTCAGCGGCCGTTGGGTTTGGCCAAAGGAAGCCCCCCCCCCCCCCTTTCAGGCCCCCCCCCCCCCCCTCTCCCGGTGCCCCACCAGGTGATGCCGCCGCAACTCGCGCCGGGCCAGTCGCACACGGGGCTGATGCCGCTCACCGCGACGGGCCAGCCGCAAGACTCGAAGGGCCACGTGCAGATGGCGATCAAGAACAACGTGAAGGTCTTCTACTTCCAGGACCAGTGCGATGTCCTCGCCTTCCTCTCCGCCGACGGGCGCGTCGAGCGCGGCGCGCTGGGCGGCGGGATGCGGCCCTACTCGAGATTGCTTCCCGCACACGCCCTGGGCCACATGTAGGCGCCTTCCTCGAGCAGTGGAAGAGCATCGCTCAGGAGGCGGCGCTCGACGTGCAGGGCATCGGCCCCGCCAACGAGAATGTCGACTCGCTGTGCCCAAAGCTCGAGGCGTCCAACGTGTTTTTCATCGCGCGGCGCAAGCTGGACGGAGGCGCGGACATGCTCTACTTTTCGGTCAAGACACTCAACGGTGTCGTCATGCTGGCCGAGATCGGGCTGCGGCCAGGCCAAGGCATGGGCCGCGTCGTCGTCAAGGCGCAGCAGACGCCGTACGTATCCTTGCTCGCAGAGTCGCTCAAGGCGAAGCTCCTCTCCTAGCCCCGCGTTGCGGGCGAGTGCGGAGAGTGTGGGGTTGGTACTGGTGGCGGGCGCGCTGGGCGTGCGCAACATGCGCGGCCGGGGATGATATTGTGTGTGCGTGCGTGGTCCCTGCCGCCCGTGTTAGCCGGCGAGTACACGCAACCCAGTATGCAGTAAATTTACACACATGCAGCCTTCGCGTGCCAAGCTGCAGAACATGTGCGACTGCGAGTCAGCGCCTACGCGTACGCCGCTCACAAGGAGTCAGGCGCGCGGAGCGCCTGCGCGCCCGGAGCGCGCCCCGAAAAAAAAATTGAGGGTTGAGGAGGGCTAGATGCGATTTCTATTAAGAGTTGACTCACACGCTGGGAACCACTCGGCCCACCCGCAGGTCGAACCCACAGGCCCAATCTCGAGTGGCGGCGCTCCGCGCGGCCTGTGCAGCGGCGCGCTCCGCGCGTGTTCTGCAACGGCGCGCTCCGCGCGTGTCTGGTGTCTCTGGGCGCTACATGCCACCCATCCTGCGCAGATATAAGATGTGAGTCGTCGGCATCGACGAAGCCGCCTGGGACCCGTGCCGCATCCGCGCGCATGTCGCTCTCCTGCTTGATCGTCAGACAGTGCTCTCGCGTGGAACGCGCCCCCGCCGTACCATCCCGTCGCCGTGCCCTTCATCAACCGTGCGCTCGAGAACTGGGGCGGGCTCAACTGGGAAGACCGCTTTCACCACAACGACAGGTCACATGCACAGAGGGGCGGCCTTGGTGTGGTCATGACGCGGAACTAGAAGGCAAAGACACTTCGTCTGCGAGACGCGTGCTACCACGTCAGGCCAGCTTCGAAGCCGCGTGGCCACAACTGACTGCAACAGACTGTCTTCATGTGTCTAGACTCTACCGGTACCGCGGTGCGCTCCGCGCACATAGGTGCCAGCGCGCTCCGCGCGGTATCTAGCCAGCGCGCTCTGCGCGTGTGTCTAGCTAGCGCGCTCCGCGCGTGTGTCCAGCTAGGTAGCGCGCTCCGCGCGTGTGTCCGGGTAGCACCAGCGCGCTCCGCGCGCACGAGAATCCAACGCCTACACTTGTAGGCGTTGAAAGCTTGTTTCTGCAGCTTGGTGCGCGGGGCCGGGGCGCAGGGGAGAACGTCAACGAGCTGCAAGCTCCGGTTCGAGATTTTTGCCAATTTGTGTTCGTCTCGACTCTCGTTGACACACTCTCGTCACAGTCACGGAGTACACAGAGCGAGCGCCGCGGCGCGCGGAAATAGCGGGTAGCCGCAAAGCCATCTCGCGCGGCGGGGGCGTTGGCGACCGGCCCGGGGGCGCTCCCACTAGCTTAGGGTACCCCTAGGGTTCTGAGGGCCGGATTTTTTTAAGACCTTTTAAGAAATGGGGAGGTTTGGGGGCTCAAATTGTCATTTAAGAGATTGCAGGCACGGGGGGTCCCTCTTTTAAGACCGTTTAAGAAAATCGGCCTCACCGGCACGCGTCGCTGGGTTCCGCGTCGGTTTCTCCAATACTGCCGTTATTAGGCACAAACCCGCCACTGAAGACGCATCTGTAAGTCTGGTGCACTGGCAGGAGCCATACTCGCATAGGGGACGCGTGCCAGCTGACTGTAGCCAGCTTCCCGGCCTCCGGCGTCTACCGGGGAGCCTCCCGGACCATCGACCTCGGGAGCTCTCCCGCACCGTTTAAGCGTTTAAGACCGTTTAAGGAATTGGCGGCCCAGCAGCTCTTAAAACCTGCCATGGCAGGTTTTAAGCCGTTTAAGCCGCAGGCGCCCCAGGGCCCACCCTTTTAAGCCTAGGGGTACCCTAAGCCCACTAGGCACACTGCGGGCCGGTCCCCGCGCGCCGGTGGAGCGGCCGCGCGTGTTCTCTGGAGATGCGCGCCGGCGGGGGGAGCGGATTGAAGATCGTTCCACCACCGCGCGCGCACCGCCACACCGGCTCACACACCGGCTCAACACCAAGCCGATCGTGCAGGGCGGGGACACCGCATGTCCCTCTTGTTCCCGGGCATCCTCACACTATATTCCTGAGATAACTGGGCGATTATATCCATAAGGGGTTTCATCCCTTTTTGGTTTGGAGATTCGTGTTTCGGTTTTTCGGTTTTTGGGTAAAACGTATACAGAGCACTCCTCTCGGCGGCGCGAGATGCGGCCCCTGCCTTGGCTCCTCTGCTCCTATGCGGGAGCTATGGCGGGACCGCTATCGAGTACCTCTATCCATATTGTCTCAGAGTTTGACCGTTTTTATCTTTTATTATCGAATGCTCTCTCGTTCTCTCTGTTGCATACCTCCGTACGAGCGCGTCCGGAGAGCGCGCGCGTTCAGCGCCCCACCTTCGTCGGACGTCGCGACCGGCTGTCCCCCCGCCAACGATCTCGAGCGCTGTATGGGTCGCCTAAACGCCCCCTCCATGCTGTCGAAGCAGCGCTTCTAAATAGGCGCGGGTCAAGCCGCCACCATGGGCGCCATCCGGTGCAGATGCCCTCTCCACCTTGGGCATTGGCGGCTGACGCTGCACCGGCCATGCCCGCCCGAGGCTGCTAGGCCATGGGCCGGAGCTTCCCCTTCCGTGGGCAGGTTTGAGGACGTGGCCTAGGCGGGGATCTGGCGCCGGCTCACTTGGCACTTGGGCGCCGCCCGGGACTGGCCTCGTTTCCCGGTCCCGTCCGTACCAAAGCCGCCACCTGCGAGAGAGCTGAACAGCGTGAGCTAAGGCGCGCCTGGGGCTAGCGTACGTGGTAGAGTGCGGAGGGGAGTGGACGCGTGGCGGTATGGTCGACGCGGTATCGCCACCCCTCGAGCCACAGAGTTGTCGCAGGCTGGCCGGGCAAGCGCGCCAATTCGGTCCCGAGTACTTCGCCGTCGCGTCGGGTCCACCCCAGATGATCGGCGCGAGGTGCTCAAAGGCACCCGCGGTCTCGTGCTTTCCGAGCGCTGCATCGGGTACCTGCGCCGAGCCAGGAGATCAAGGGGTTGCGTTGAATGGCGCAGCGGGGCGGATGTCGTGGGCATGCAGCCCCTCCCACCCCCCTTCCGGGCTCACCCGGCCATCGACGCATGAGTGGTTGAGGACCACTCGCTCGTAGACCCACCGCCATGTGGCCAGCGGGTGGCGGTGAATGTTGGCTCGGCGCACCTAGGACCAGGCGCAGCCGTAATCGGCATGCGAGGGCTGCGATGCGTGTCGAAACCGGACGCGTGCGCCGCGAAGTAGTTGCTGGCGTACATGGACACTTTGGGAGGGGCATCGCCAAAGGCATGAGGCTTGCCAAACCACCGAGCGACGTTCTTCCAGCAAGTTGCAACCGAGAGGTTGTACTTGTCGCCGAGCAGAGACGCGGGGCGGTCCTTGACGAACATATCGTTGAGTGGCAAATAGCCAACCGATGGCTCTTTGCGGAGCATAGCGGCGAGGTAGCTCAGCCGCGTGCCGAGGTGGTTGATGCGCTCGTGAGCGTCGCCCTGCAGAAATGCGGTGATGTCGGGCAGCCGATCGTAGTGATCCACGACGAAGCGGAGGTAGACGCCCGCCTCGAATGCAAAGTTGGGCACGTAGCGGGGCGCTACCGGGTCGAGGCGCTGGTAGACGGGCGCCACGGCATAGTCGGCCCCCCTTGCAGGGCACGCCCAGGAAGGCACGCCCCGTCGCTCCCACTCGCGGTAGACCGCCGGCACAACAATGACAGGCTTTGGCCACGAAGAGGGGGCGGGCTCAGAGCGGGGGCCACTCGTGCATCTCGCAAGCTGCAACTGCAAGACGGAAGCGTTGACGGCAGCATTCTGACCTGACCGACGTATACGAGGCACCGACGGTTGCGACTCCCTCACCCGCGACAACTTTCCAGCCAGCCTCATCTCCATTGACACCTTCATCAACTCCCCCTCCCTCGAGCGGGTCATCGTGCCGACCGAAGTTGAAGTTGCGGGACAGTCGAGGAACGTGTGCCTCGATGGGACAACAATTGGAAGTAAGACGTTGCGCGGGTCCGTGTTGAAAAAACTAGTGTGGGACCTGCGGCGGTACCCGCCTCTGTTGTTCGGGCAGTGAGAGACCCGCGCGAAATTCTTTTTCTTTGCCCCTGACAACGCGTCCGACCCTGCGATCATGACGCTCAGCTCAGAAGAGGAAGAAGCGCCGCAGCCGGAGCCGGAGCCGGATGAGGGCTGCAGTCGAGATTCCTTGCTTGCGTTCATGCTCGAGACATCAATCGTCGTGAGCCACGCACAGGCGCCGCGGCCGAGTGCGTTCACGTCGCCACAGCCCGCCGCCGCGCCGCCACTCGCCTCGGTGCGAGCCGCGTGGAATGACTTTATCGGCGCGGCGCCCGAGCCGGCGGTGAGGCGCCGCTCAGCAGCCTCGTCGGTGGCGCCAAGAGTGGCGCTCCCGGCGTCTACCCTCGCGGACGACGCCGTCGAGGTGGGCTACGCCTTCCCCCCGGGGGCGACGCCGCCGCCGCGGCTCGCCGCGTTTTCGCTCCCATCCGTCGTTGCGGTGCCCGACGACCCCGAGGAGATGAGCCCGAGGCTCGTCCAGTTTTGCCTCACTTCGAGCGACGGCTCGCTGACTTGGGGCTGCGCGCTGCAGCGGGGCGAGGCGCGTCAGGTGTCGGCGGAGGAGGCGGAGGAGGCGGAGGCCCCGCCAGGCGCGCCGGGCACGGTCGCGGTGCACCGCCAGCTCTTTGCGCGCGCGCTGGTCTTGCTCTCCCCTTGGCCAATGGCGTGACTGCTCCCGCAGAGCTCTCCGGCGTCTGGCGGCGTCTCTTCACAGCCGTCGGGTGTGGGCAGGTGGAACTGCACAAGACGCTGCTCAAGCACCTCGTCGCCAACCGCGAGTGCCTCTGGCCGACGGCCGACGGCCGCGACGAGGCCGGGCCGGCGGACGGCGGCGGGGGCGGGGGCGGCGGCGGAGGTTTGGGTGCCGCAGCGGAGCGGGCGGCGCGGCTGACAGCGCTGCTGCGCGAGGCGGAGGCGGTGGTGCGGCAGAGCGTTCCGGAGCTGAGGTGGCTGCTGCGGCACCCGCTCTGGCTGCCGGTGCCGCTCGCGCCGCTCTGCAAGGCGCTGCAGTGGGAGAGCGCTGAGGCGCCGATCCGCCCCCCCCCCACACCGCCCGCTCCGCCCAGCCACCCTTCGGTCCACCGCTCCTCGGCCCACCGCTCCTCGCCCCGCCAGGTCGCCTACCTCCTGCTCGCCGCCCTCACCGACCAGCGCGTCCTCCTCCACTCGCGAGACCCCCTCGTCGCCTTCTCCGCCGCGAGTGCGTGCCCCCCCCCCCCCCCCCCCTCCCCCCTCCAACCCCCAACCCCCAACCTGCGGCCCCCCACACCTCGGCACACACCCGCCGCTCCAGCCCCACCCACACCCACACCCACGCGCATGTCCCGGCCCCTCCAGGCGCGCTGCGCTGCCTCCTCGCTCCGCTCGAGTACTCCGGCTCGTCGCACTCGCTGAGACAGCCCCTCCCGCTTACGAGAGGCGAGGGCTCCCCCCCCAAACACACACACTCCGAGCCTGGCCGCCTCCGCGTGCGGCAGGGGTCTTCATTCCCTTCCTGCCTGCCGGGCTCATGCCCCTCGAGGACGCTCGCACGCTGCTCTTCGACTGCTCGACCCCGTACCTGATTGCGTGCGAGCCCCACCCCTGCCCCACCTCTGCCCCACCCCTGCCCCCTCTCTCCCCACACCACGCCCTCGGCGCGTCCTCGACACGCCCCCCACACACCGGACGAGCCGCCCCGCCCCCGCCGAGGGCCTCTGCTGCCGCAGGTGCGAGACCCTCCTCGTCGCGCGGCTGGGCGCGGTCCTCGGCCGCCGCAGCGCAGAGGCCCGCCGCTTCCCGCGCCGCAGGAGTGGGGCGGTCGCGTCGCGCCTGTAGGTGCCGGACGTGGCGGTGGTGGCGGACCTCGACCGGGGTGCGCCGATCTGTGCCTGCCGCCCCCCTCTCCTCTTCGCGGTGGAGCGGCTCAGCGCCCCCTGCCGTTCCGCCGCTCCCGCCAGGCGCCGTCCACAAAGCCCCATCTACGGAGTGGTTCTCGGCGCGCGCACCGCCCGTCCTCTCGCTCTGCACCGAGCTGGCGGTCAGCGCGCGTGGCGGCGCCGGGCAGCAGGGGCGTGCCCCGAGCCGTACCTCTTCCGGAGGTAGGCGGCGTGCATGGGCGACTGCATTCGTTTCCGGCAGAGCGGCGTGCAGGCGAGGGCGAGCTTCGCACCCCGCCCCTCGCACCTCGCGCCACCCTCCGCACTCCCCTGCACTCTCGCTCTCACCGGCGCCGTCGCGGCGCGGCACCGGGCGTCACACAGCCCGCTCTCCTTGTTTGCCCGAGGTCGCATGCCTGCGCTTTGTGGTCGACGTCCTCAACTTGGGCTCCGGCTTCCTCGCCTCCTCGCGCGCGCCCGCCGACGATGCCGCGCGGCGGCAGCTGGCGCTACTTCGCACGTTTGCCGACGACGTCACCAGCCGGTGCCGCGCCAAGGGATTGGGTGCCGACGCCCTCGCAAGCCTGCAGCGGGCGAGGCTACAGTCGGAGGGCGCCATCCTTGCTGACGTCTGCGACGTGGCGCTCGCGAGTGCCGGGGAGGCGCGCGCGGAGCGGCTAACGGCCGACGGCGGCGCGTGGCACCGCGGCGGCCAAGACAACTGGGCCGCCGGCTTGCTGGGCGACGCCGCGCCGCACGCGGGGGGCCTCGCGGCGCAGCTGGCGGGCGGCGGCGAGCCCGCGCCGGTGTGCCGGCAGTTGCGGCACGTGTACGCGTCGCAGTCCTTCCGGCAGTGGTGGCTGCAGCCGTCGCGCACGCGCTCGCCCGATCGGTTGCAGTGGATGGAGTTCCGCGCAAAAGGCATCGACCTCTCCGAGTACGTGCGCGAGAATCGGGACTCCCTCGCCGTGCTGGAGCAGTCGGTTTCGCAGCGCATCCACGATTTGCTCGCCAAGGCTAGCGTCGATGGAGTCGAAAGGGCGGCTCCGCAGGAAGGCGACCCGTATCGACGAGAGGGGCTTGACAAGTGAGTCATCAGCGTGTGGTGTCTGAGACTCTGGTGTGTGGACTCGCGTGTGCTGCGGCTCTCTTTCATGCGCGCTGGGGTAGCGGGTCACCCTGTGAAGGTATCCCGTCGCTGTTAGACGCTGGCACGCGCTGGCCCCGGGGGGGCGCGGGCGTGGGGGGCTGTCTGTCCTCCTGCGCTCACGCGCTCAGCTCATATATTTTTGTGTGGCCGTCTCTGGCCTCTGGCCTCAGCTGGGGGCGGCCCGCGGCCGCGCCCCCAGGCGTGGGCTAGCTCCTATAGCTGCAAGCTGGGGGCTTGTTGGGGAGGGGGGCTCTGCCGTCCGCGGAGAGAAAACAGCCCTCTTTTATGTCTTAAAGCCGAGATATGTCCCCTCTCTCTTCCGCTCGCCCACAAATAAAAGATACCCGTAACCCCGAGAGCGGGAGGCAGAGCACAAGTGAGACAGGTCGCGCGCGATCCGGACGCCCCCCCGCATGCAGCACTACCATTGGCAAGGGACACCTCACGCGGGGAGGTGGGGGCGGGAGAGGGAGGGGCGGGAGGGGTATGGGAAAGGCAGGAGACACCCTCGTGGACACCTGCTCGCGAGCAGAGGCAGGGACGGGCGTAGAGACACACAGGGACGGCGGTACATAACCCCCTCGCGCCCGTCCCCCAGCTAGACCCCACGCTCCTAATGCTCCGCAGCGCATGTCCAGCGCGGGCTCAAGAGAACGCGGCCGTTTTGGAGTGGCGGCGGCGGGGAGGGGGCGTGGGCCCGGGACCATGTGTACGTGCGCACTTCGCGCTCCCTCACCCAAAGAGACGTCGCCCAGAGAGGATAGCCGTATCGACGACCGTACCGTCGAGCCCGTCGATGTCGACCGGCAGCTCGTCCGCGTGGTCGGTGTCGGGGTACGCGTGCGCGTGCTCCACCACGTGGTGGTGCTCAGCGTAGGTCGGATCCACATCAGGCAGGGGTGGCGCCGGGCCCGGCGGTGGGCATGGGGAGCCAATCAGCTCGCAGATGGTCTTTTGGATCTGCAAGTTGACTGTCGCGGCGAGCGATAGCAGCATTTGCACAGACGTGGCAACGTTGCCAGGCAACGGCGGCGGCGACGGCGGCGACGGCGGGAAGGGCGGCGGCGACGGAGGCGGTGCGGGGCCGTCGGGAGGGGGCGGGCCGGGAGGGGGAGGGGGTCCGGGAGGGGGGGGGCTTGGAGGCGGAGGCACGATTGCCTCGTCGGCGTCGGGGGTGCCGTCGCCGTCCGAGTCGGGGTCGAGGTAGTCGGGGATGCTGTCGCCGTCCGAGTCGATAACGCCCTCGTCGGCGTCGGGCAGCTTATCGCCGTCCGAGTCGGGGTCGAGGTTGTTTGGAATGCCGTCGCTGTCCGTGTCGACGTTGCCCTCCTCGGAGTCGGGGATGGCGTCGCCGTCCGAGTCGGGGTCGAGGTAGTCTGGAAGGGCGTCGCTGTCCGTGTCGGCGGAGCCCTCGTCCGCGTCGGGCAGCTTATCGCCGTCCGAGTCGGGGTCGAGGTCGTTCATAATGCCGTCGCTGTCCGTGTCCGCCGTGCCGCTTTCTTCCATGTCTGGCTTGCCGTCGCTGTCGGAATCATCGACCACAGTCTCCTTCATGTAGAGTGTCTGACAGCAGCCATCTTCTGGCACCGGCTTCCACATCTGAACGTACGCCATATCGTTGGCCGGCATCCCATCATCCGGGTTTTGGTAGATTTCAAGCATATCCATCGGTATGGCTGTCATGTCCGCAATCATTTCCTTTAGCGACGGAGTGTCGTACTTGAAGGATTCTATATTGGGGTCTATGTAGCCAAAGGTCGTGTAATCCTTGATGGGGAAGGTCATCGTCTCCCCAAAGGTGCCGGTGCCGATCAGATCGCTCGGCGTCGGAATGTGAGTGACGCAAGTGGCGGGCACGTCATCCACGTCCATGCGCACGTGGTGGCCGGGGATGACGTCCGCGCCCTCTAGGGTGTCGTTGTCATCGTATTCCACAAAGTCGTGCCCGGGGGTTGAGTCGAACAGGCGGATTTTGGTTTCGTCGTCAATACCGAGAAGCCCCGCGATTTGTCCCTTGAGCTGTGCGAATGTCGTCTCCGGGCCGTTTTCCGGCTCCATGTGGAGGAGCGAGCCAAAGGCGCCGTTCTGCGCACAGGAGACGCGGGTTTCGGCCTCAGACATTGAGGGGCGCGCTGCTTGGGGCGTGGACGTGGGATGCGGGATGAGGGGTGTGTGTGTGTGGGGGGGGGGGATCACCTCTTGCGGGCACTTGCCCTGGGAAAACTCTGAAGGCAGCTCGATGGAGATGACCATCTCAGGCAAGGGCGGCACCGTGTCCGAGTAGAAGTCGAGGTCCATGCACGGCTCAAGAGGGATAAGAACACTGTCGTCGGGGCACACATCAACTTGGGTGCCGGAAGTCGTAACGAGCTGGTCTTCAGCCGGGATGCCCAGGTAGGCCGCGAGCTTTCCTTTCAGCTCGCCGCATGTCATGCCGTCTTCCGTCGCAAGCACAATCTCTGGGCCAAAGGCGTCCACGAGCTCTTCAGGCGTCTTGATGCTCATCTGCAACGGGCGGTTGTGGGTGGGTGGTGGGCAGGTGATGGGCGGAGGCGGTGGGTGAGTCTCTCCACACGCCTTGACAGCTGTATCAGCAACATCGTCCGGGCCAAAGGTCCCTGGTAGCTCGACGTCGATGGTGTCGCCGGATTCGACGCCATCCTCTATGAGGGTCGTGCTGTCGGGGTAAGCTTCCTCTTCGTCGTGGTGGATCAGCGTGATGTCGGGGAAGGAGAGGCCGATCTTGTCAGCGATTTGCGCCTTGAGCTCTCCAAACGTGGCGTACGGCGACACCATCATATTGTAGCCCGCGCCGTCATGATCGACAACCCCTTCAAAGCATGTGCCCATGAAGACGTCGGGCAGGTGGATGCGGAGGAGGAAGGGCGGCAAGGGAGGTCCGGGGGGGGGCGGCGTCGGGTCGGGTGTGCCGTCGCTGTTCGTGTCCACCCCCTCCTCGCCGTTGGGTGTGCCGTCGCCGTCCGAGTCGGGGTCGGAACCGTTTGGAATGCCGTCGCTGTCATCATCCTCCTCGCCGCTGGGGACGCCGTCGCTGTCCGGGTCCTCCTCGCCGTCGGGTGTGCCGTCGCTGTTCGAGTCCACCGAGTTGGGGTCGGAATCGTTTGGAACGCCGTCGCCGTCCGAGTCGGGGTCGGAACCGTTTGGAATGCCGTCGCTGTCATCATCGCCCAGATCGCCCTCCTCGCCTTCGGGTGTGCCGTCGCCGTCCGAGTCGGGGTCGGAACCGTTTGGAATGCCGTCGCTGTCATCATCCTCCTCGCCCCTGGGGACGCCGTCGCTGTCCGGGTCCTCCTCGCCGTCGGGTGTGCCGTCGCTGTTCGAGTCCACCGAGTTGGGGTCGATACCGTTTGGAATGCCGTCGCTGTCATCATCCTCCTCGGCGTCGGGTGTGCCGTCGCTGTTCGTGTCCACCCCCTCCTCGCCTTCGGGTGTGCCGTCGCCGTCCGAGTCGGGGTCGGAACCGTTTGGAATGCCGTCGCTGTCATCATCCTCCTCGCCCCTGGGGACGCCGTCGCTGTCCGGGTCCTCCTCGCCGTCGGGTGTGCCGTCGCTGTTCGAGTCCACCGAGTTGGGGTCGATACCGTTTGGAATGCCGTCGCTGTCATCATCGGCGTTTGGGTCGACGTAGTTTGGGTCGTACTCGTTGGGGGTGCCGTCGCTGTCATCATCAAAGATGGGCGGCGGCGGCGGCTTGGGAGTCATCCCCGGCGGGAACGGTGGCGACGGCGGCGACGGTGGCGGCGAGGGTGGCGGCGACGGGCATGGGAACAGCTGATTGCCAACGGACATACAGTTGTCATATTGGAACTTGCACACCATGCAGCCAAACGTGCAGGACGGATAGCTTTCCCAATCGGTTGGGAACGACGGCGCCATAGGTTCGGCGTAGGAGCTATCACACTCTGCGGCGTCGTCGATCGATGGGCAAAACTCTCCCGTCTCCATGCCCCCGAGCCGCGTCTTGCCAGAGATGTCGTAGCCTCCCCCTCCTGGGCCGGTGATGCAGGAGTCCGGACTTGCCGGCGGCAGGGGCGGCGACGGCGACGGCGGCGGCTTCGGCGCCCGGAAAGGCGGGAACGGCGGTGCGGGTGGTGGCGGCGACGGGATCGGTGGCGGGGGCGAAAAGGAAGGGAGTCCGGGACTCGGTGAAGGAGGCGGCGGCTCGGGGTGCGGCGGGGCGGGCGGCGCTGGCGGCGGCATCGGCGGCGATGGCGGCGAGGGGGGCGGGGCGGGCGGGGCGGGCGGGGGCGACGGCGGGAAGTGATCGTAGCAGAAGACATCGAGCTCCTTGTACGCGATCTGCTCGTTGTACCAGTTCGAGTGCATGGTCACGCGGAGGTACATGGGGTCGCCGAACGAGAGGTGGGTGTTGTCGATGTCCGCCACGAAGGTCCGCGGCGTGTAGTCCAGCGCGATCTCCTTTGTGCACCCCTGAATCGCGATCAGCCTCGCCTCCTCCTCCGGGGTGCAGCTGTCGCAGCCGCAGCCGTGGCCGTCCTTGTCCGCGTCATAGTACAGACTGACTTGGTCTGTGGCGACGTGCGGCATGCCCCACTGGTAGTCGTACGAGCGGCCGACGAAGCTCAAGACGACCTGGCAGTGGTTGTCGCCGTGGACATACAGGTTGTGGTCCATCTCATCTGGGTGGCCTGGGCACGCCTCGACCTTGAGCCCCTCGGGCTCGGCTCCAAGAAGAGTGTCAAACTTGTGGGGCGTGGCTCCAACCGTGATGGCGATGCCGACATTCAGGCAGCCCTCTGCATGGATTGGGCCAAAGGTCTGGAAGACACCGGAGCCCCGGTTCTCACGCGCGCCGGAATGCTGTTCTCCGTAACTGTCGTGGCCGGTTCCGAAAAGCTTGGCGCCAATGAGCATGGGGCTGAAGCCGCCCCGCCAGGCCTGGGTAAAAAAGTTGGCGCTCAGGAACCGCGTGTTGGTGTACTCATCGAGCTCGTTGAGTTTGTCTGTAATCGGCATGAGGTTGTCTTTAATCCCAGTCGGCCAGCCCGTGATAGCGCATTCGACCAGGCCAGCGGCGCAGTACCAGTACTGCGTGCCCGGCGGTAACTGTCCCACCTCATTCGTGAATTGAACGTTCGATTCGAAGGGAGCCGCCCCACTCGCGACCACGGCGGTGAGGTCGGGCATGCCCCAGACCTGGTACCTGGGGCGCGTTATGGCGTCCACACCATCCACAGCAGCGAGCGCGAGCACAGCGGAGGCCGCACGCATGGCCGCAAGAGAATGCCCCGCGCTGCTGCGGACGTTCAACACAGCGCCAAAACGTCGCTCTGCTAACTAGGAGCGACACACCAAAAAACACGCCCCTCTTAGTCGTTATGAACGGCCGTCGTGGGACCGCGCCCGATTTCGCCAGTAGAAAGCTTATTACTTTCGAGAGCCCTTTTGGTGGGACAAAAGCAAGAGAGGGTCAAGGGGGGGGGGGGGGGTGATGGACGGGTGGATGGAGAGGTTGGGTGGGGGGGGTTGGGGGGGTGCGGGGGGGGGAGGGTGCGGGGGGGGGGGGGGGGGGTACCGCGGAAGGACTTGTTCCACCCCTCCCTGCACTGGATTTAGCCCGCCCGCGGTGCGTGGCGGGGATTGATCCCCTCGCTCGCGCCTCGGAAACAAACAAACCCCCCCAAAAAAACTGGATGGGCATGCACATGGACATGGACATGCACAAAATGGACACATGCCCACATCACATGGGCCCGCATAAAACCATGGGTGTCACGGGGAAATGATTTGTTATTGGTTTTCTAAAATCTCTCTCTGTGTGCCCACCCGGCCGGAGTGGCTCATCATGAGCGCATACGCGACACCAGGTGGCAGGTGCTTGAAGCCTTATGTATCTGTCGGTGGTGCCAACTGGCGCTTCGATTACCAGGCGTGACGCTGGCACGGAAACAAAAGAGATTAACTCCACAAACAAAGAACGAGAAAACGGAGCGATCGACGACGGGCGCCCGTGCACGGCGCTCGCCTCTCTCGGCTCTCGCTGGGGATGGCCCTCACACGCAAACCTCCTCGGCGCGTTTGGACACTACGTTCGGCACCACCCGGAGGTCTCTCAAACTTTGGTCGTGCTGGTGAGGTGCTCATTGCGATGTTTGATACGCGACCGCTGCAGCGCTGGGCGTCGGGTGGGGTCGGAGCAGGGTCTTACGACTACTGGTCCCTGGCGGCACGGCTCAACCAGCTATATGCGTGTCGACATGGCTACGACTTCCGTTACTTTCTCGAGGTGCGCAAAATGCCGGCGTGCGCCCGCTCGCCTTTTGTGCACTGCCCAGGCCTTGCTGCTGCTTTGCAGCACGGGCCGAGTCGCGCATCTTCCACTTCTACAGTCATATCTCTAGCGGCACGGGCGGGGCCGCGGAGTTCTTCTCACGCACCGATCGCAGGTGCGCGCCAGTGGCGAAGCAGTACCGCAGGTAAACGTGCTGGATGACTCCGGTAACTCGCCAAGCAAGGTTGCCGGCACGTGCTTGCTGCGTGGTGCTGAGTGGCGCGCGACGTCATGGTGAGCCGGGGCGTGAGATATGCAGTCAGCTGCGCAGGCGCTCAGACTTCATCACTTCGTCTTATCAGGTGCAAGCTGGCGGCGGTGGCACTCGGTCTCAGTCACGGCTACAGGACCGTCGTGATGATTGATTCTGACGCCTTTCTTCGCTCGGGGCGCCTCTCGCTCCGCATCGACGAGCTGGTCGCAGACCACGTGGCGAAGAGGCACGGGGAGTGGTCCTTCGCCAGCCAGCGGAATGGCGGGCCACGCACGCCGCTTTGGATGGCGGGCAATGCGCCGTTCAAGCCCGCGCAGCCGAACGCTGGACTGCAGGTGTGCCGCCGACATAGAGTCCGGAGACGTGGGAGGCGCTCACTGAGGCGCACACACACCGACCGGTGTCGGTTACCGGTCCGGACCGGATCCGGTGAGGCGAGGCGTGAGGAATGCGCGACCGTGCCACTGCGGGACCTTGGCGGGTCGCGTCTCGACCTCACCCAGCCTGCTAATCACAGGTATGGCGCGGCGGCCCCCTCCTAAACTCGAGCTGGGACGCGCTGCGCCGCTGGTGGGCAGCCGACGTCGGCGACTTCCACAACCGACATCACCCCTACGAGCAGGCGATGCCCCCCCTCTCCCGCGGCCACTTCCCCCCGGGCAGCATGCGCGCCATCTCGTCGAGAGGGCACGGGTTGCGCCCTCTAGGCGGGAATCAACAGGACGCTCGAGCGCGGGCGCGACTACGGTTTGCGAATTGTAGCCGAGAGCGCGCAAAACGCCACCCAAGTGCATCGCGTGGGGAGTTGAGGCCGACGTGGCATAAGCGCTCCTTCTGCGTGGCACCCAGGTGTGCTGCTCGGGCTCGAGTGGCTCAACAAGAGCGAGTGGCGCTCCCTGCCCGCCGCGCACATCTCCTCGGTCTCGCGATTCGACCGAATGCGCGCGCTCACACTGCACGCTCGATACCTGAGAGGAGCGACACTTCCCCTTCCACTCCCTGATGGTAGGGGTGTCGTTCCCTCACGGGAGGGGTGGTCATGCCGACACGCGCGCCACCATCACCTCAGGAGAGTGCTCGCTGCCACGCTGGCCAACATCCGCGGCAGCTTCTTACAAAGGTGCGGGCAGATGCCGAACGCGACGAGCATCGACGCAACTCGAACAGCCGAAAGGCTTCTCGAGCGTAGGGCGACCCAAAGCCGGGAGCACGCGCGGGAGTAGCGAGACCAAGTCGAGCGAGACCAACAAGTCGTGTTTTTTTTTTTAGGTGAGAGAAATAATATTGTCCGAGGAGGCCACCGGCCAAAAGCGCATGTCTTGAAGTAGCTGTGTGTGTATCGGTACGGCTGGGTGAGTGTGGGTGTGCGAGTGCGCGTCGCCTCTGTCTAAGGTAAGGTAAGGTAAACGTCTCCACACACACAAAGTGGTGGGGCAAGGGGGGGCAACCCTCGCATCTCCACGCCCGGACACGGGCAGGAGCCCCACGGCATTCAAAGTGCAAGCACCGGCCCGGTGCCGTGGGTGAGCAACCTGCACCCCACTCCCTCCCTCCCAGACACAGGACCCACACACAACCCCCACAGCGTGGACGACTACGTGTTCAGAAACACCAAGCAGCGAGGCGAGGGTGAAGGGGTAAGGGGCTGTGTGGGGCAGAATCTACATCTGACTACTCCATCTAGCCTGGGGGGTCGGAGGAGGGGGGGGCAGAAAGGGTAAGATATGGTTGAAGCCAGCTAGCGGTCGGACGCCCTGTCGGAATACTCCTCGGAGCCGGTGTCCTCGTCGTCGTCCTCGCCCGACGCGGAGATCGGGCGAGAGGTCTGCATCGCCTCGCCGGCTGTGAACCTGAACACGGCGTCGGCCGGCGCCGAGGCGCCGGCGGCCGTCATCAGGTGCATGACGAATCTGTCGCGGCATGCCGCATCTATCTCTCCATACTCGGCCAGCTCGGTTGCGAGCCAGTCCGAGGCGACGGTCGTCGCCACGGTCCCCTGGGGAACCTTGGCGTACACCTTGCTGGGGCCGCGCCGATATCCGTCGTCCCTCTCCGGGGGCAGCGAATATTCGACCTCTATTTTGGACCCGGCCTGGCTGCGCGTCTGCGCAGCTGCAGTCCGCAGCCCGGCCATCACGTACTGGATGTTCTCGCGCAGCTGCGCCCGCGGGGCCTCCGCGCGCTCGGCCTCGCTCGCGGCGCGCTCGCCAGCCTCCTTCGCCCGGCACGCCTTCTGCCGGGCCTTCTTGGCCTTGCGTGCCGCGGCCCGAGCCGCGAGCTGCTCCTTGGTGAGCTCCTTCTTCTTTGGCGCCTCTGTCTCCAGCAGGCGGAAAACACAAACCGGCAATGTACGATTCAATGTTCAAAATAAAAACAAAGTCAAAGAACTAGACAAATGCCAAATTCCAAATCGCAATAAACAATAAAACGGTCACGGCCTCTGAGACGAGATGGGATTTAGGGACATGTGTCCCCGCCCTGCACGATCTCTCTTGGGGGTGCGGTGCGCGGGAGGGAGATATCTTCCAATCCGGTCCCCTCACCGCGCCCTCTCTTCTCTGGTCACTGCAATAGAGCCGTTGTGTGTATGTGAAATTATGAATGTGTGTGTGTGTGTGTTTTCGCGTATGTTATCGTCGTCACATCACCCTGGTTTTGATAATTCCTCGCCACGCGGTCGGCCCACCCTCTCTCTCTGATCTCCGCAGCCTCTCTACTCGTCCTTCCCTTTTTCGCTCTGTTAAAGAGGTAGCCTCCACAGAAACCCGTCCTGCTGTGCCGGTGGTTCTGCCAACGCTGCGCCTGGCGGTCGCGACCCGCGTGCGACGATGCGGCGGTCTCGGCCGCGCGCAATGGCCTCGGGCCCGATGAGAATGGTTTGCCTCTCAATCTCTCGCCGCAAGTCATGGCTGGCCGTCTCGAGGAGCATCGCCGCGTCCTCGGCGTCAAAGAGCGCGCCCTCCATCCGGCACAGCTGCAACGCGGCCGCTTCCTCCCGCTGCTGCCGCCAGTGCATGTCGTGCTTGAAGACGCGGAACCGCCCCTCGAGCCGCCGCATCCGCCCCTCCGCCTCGTCGATGGCCTCGCCGACCTCGCGCAGCACCTGAGCCCACGGAGGGGCGAGCATGGGCATGCAGCCCCAGCCCCACCCAACCGCACAGCCCTAACACCTGCGCGCGGCCGCGCCGCTGTGCCGGACCTCCGCCGCGTCTCGATGTCCGCGCCGCCGGCGCGACCGCCACCGGCTCCCCAGCCGCAGGCTTGAAGAGCCCGCCCCACCCGCGCTTCAAAGAGGACCAGAGGTCGCCGCTCGCCTCCGCAGCCTCCGCGCCGGGCGGAGGCGCCTCCTCCTCCTCGCAGCTGTCCCGCCCGCTCTCCGTCTCCTCGAGCCCTCCTCTCTCGAGCTCGGCGAGAAGGAAGCCGAAATGCGTGAGGTCGACGCCGCCGTCGCCTCCTCCTCCGACGGTAGACGCGGCTGCCTCCGATCGCGACGTGCCGCCGGCGCCGGCGCCGCCCGCCAGCCTCGAGCCCACGCCGACGTTGCTGATCGAGTCGTCTGGTCCAATCTCAGACTCGCCGCGCTCCGAGTGGATCACCGAGGCGCGCGCGCTGAGGTTGCTCAGCGAGTCGTGCGGGCCGAGCTCCGAGGAAGCGTGGGCCGCGTTCAGCTTTGCGGCGGCGAGGGAGAGCTGCGAAGGATGCACCTGTGTGTGTGTGTGTGTGTGTGTGTGTGTGTGTGTGTGTGTGTGTGTGTGTGTGTGTGTGTGTGTTTGAGGGAGGGGGGGGGGGCACCTGTCGAGGCTCTCGCTGCGGCGGCAGGGGCGGCAGGGGCGCATCTCGGCTTCACGGCTGCTTCTCGGCTATGTCCCGCCCGCAGGAGGAGGGGCAAGTGCGGGATCCAGTGGCGGAGAGGGACCTGCCAGCACGGCTGGGAGGGAGTCAGGCGGCGCGCATCGGAAGGGGGGGGGGGGGGGGAAGGGGGAAGGGGGAAGGGGGGGGGGTAAGGGGGAAGCCCCCCCCCCCCCGCCAGGGCCGTGAAAATGGGCAAAAACTGGTCAATTCCCTCCCCAAGGGTTGGACCTGGACAAAGCAAACCGCTTTGGCCCCTCGAAACCCTAAAGTGTGGCCCCGCCCCCGCTCCCGCCGGTGCCCCCAATGGGGGGCTGCACGAGGGGGGGCCCCCCAGGAGGGCGGGAAACCTGTTCAAACCCGGCCCCGGGGGAAATCTCTCTGCTACGGG
>NW_005198244.1:1076219-1130677 GCF_000372725.1 Emiliania huxleyi CCMP1516 | reverse complement strand
GGGGGGGGGGTAGGGGGGAGGGCCGCGCGCCGCGGCGAGGGCGGTGAGGATGGGCGAGAGCTGGTCGATGCGCTCCACAAGCGTTGGACCTGCACACAGCACACCGCTTCGTCGCCTCGCAACCCTCAAGTCTGCCCCCGCCCCCGCTCCCGCCGCTGCCCCCACTGTGGTGCTGCACGAGGCGTGGCCACCAGGGAGGGCGGGGAGCGTGTGCGAAGCGTGGCCCGGGTGAAGTCTCTCTGCTACGGCGCGTGCCCCAGAACGGAGGCGGTGGGAGCAGCTCTCCGATGTGCGGCGCGATCTGGGCCGCGTGGGGCGCCAAGGTGGCGCCGCGCGAGGCGAGGTGCCTGCGAGACAGGGTGCCGCGCCGGCAGGCGAGGGCGTGAGGACGCGCTAGCCCAACGAGGTGCGGGCAGGCGCCGAGGGGCGCACACCCATAGTAAGGCCGCAGGTACCTCAGGTGCGGAGCCAGGTGGCGAACGGCCTGCCGCGCAGCGGGGGGTGGGCAGCAGGGGTGGGTGGAGGCGAGGCGTTTGCAGTCGCCGCCGCAGCTCGTGGGATCTCGAGGAGGATTGTGGGCTGAGAACCGCACCGGCACGAGGGTTGCACGATGCTCGGCGATGCCGTCGATGTGGCGTTGGAGGTGCGGCAGCTCGTCGAGCAGCGTGCCGAGGTAAGGCAGCAGCGCGGGTAGCTCTTCGAAGAACGCGTCAGCATGCGTGCCGAGCAGACTGGCCCGCTCGAGGAGCCGGTGCAAATGCGGGGCCACGGCATTCCAATGGCGCTGCAGCATCGGTGCATGCCGACGGAGCAGTGGCGCGTGACGAAGCAGCATCGGCGTTCTGCCCACCAACTTGGCAATGCCCCCGGCGGCCGCGACGTCCTGCATAGTGCTCGAAATCCGCAGTCTCCCGCCCACTGGCGTCACGAGGTCAGCGAGCCCCGGATCGTCCTTCCAAAATCCTGCTCGTACAAGTGGAGACCCTGACCCTGACGGCCGGGGCCGGCGCCGCTCGGTCACTCTCCCGCACCGGCGCGCTCTGATCGCGAAGGATTCCTAGAGGCGCGGGTTCCCAGGATTTTGCTCTTTATTCATCTGTCCGGCGTCCACCGCGTTGGTGTCGTACGTACGTACTTTTAGCTCTCTCTCTCTTGGTGTCCAGTCCGAGCCTGGCTGTTCTTCACCTTTCTAATGTATGTAAAAGGATAAAAGGATAAAGCATTTTTTAAGGGACGATGGGTTAAAAAGATGCTTGAAAAGGATCTGCAAGTCGCCCCCGCCCCCGCCCATGGGCATGGCTTGGCCTGCACGTACTTTTCCTCTTGCACCCCGGCCTTTTTTCTTTTCCCCTCTCTTTTCCTCTCTATTTCCCCGGGAAAACTCCATAGATCGTCAATTTTTGTCTGGGCCGAGCGAGTACCTATCTGCGTGTTTTTTAGCAATGTTGTTTGTGTTTGCCTATCTGAGGCTGTGTTGGGGCCAAAATCAGTCAGCACGAAATCGGCAGCATACGGGTATTTTGGTTTTTGCGGGTATACCTGGAATACCTGGAAAATGCTCGGGTAGTTTGCCGATTCATCCTCAACGTTGCCTCAGATTTTGCCCCGACCAGCTCTCAGACTCAGAGAGGGAAACTCTCTCGCGCGAGAGAGAAACAGAAATCAGAATGGAGAGAGCACCAAACACCCTCTCGCGTTTACTGTTTTCGCCTGGAAATTTCCGGAAACGCAAAGACCAAAGTGCTGGGGACCCTCTCTTTTCCTTTTTGTTTGCCGGAAAAGTACGTGCAGACCAAGCCATGTGGCCTCTGCAAGCTGCACATAATTATGCGGTGTTTCGTGTGTACGTGTGTTTGTGTGGCAGGTTCTTTCGTCAACATCGATCATCGTACCGTCCGGCACCAACTTGATTCGTAGATGCGCGTCTCACGGCCGGACCGCGGGACGGGGAGGGAGGGGGGTGGATCCGTAAATCCGTAAGTCCGTAAATCGTGTAACAAAAAACCTCGAGAGACTCCCCCGCCGCACCCAGCTACAAGGCAGGCAGAGACACAGCACTCGCGACACGCTGAGAAGCCGGAGGCTGGCCTCTCCAATGCTCGCGCAACGCTGTCTGAGTGTCTGTGCACGCGCAGCAGCTCTCCGGGGTCCGCGCGGGCGGCGCACACAGTGGGAGGGCGACGACCGTGGGACTGTAACGCTACGTATATCTCTTAACACTCACTATATTCGCGCTTGCGCTGCGCCCCTGCGAGTGCGACTATCAACCTCTGTCGCGTGCGCATATAATCCCCTCCATCTTGTCGTACAGCCTTGTATGACCTCTCCGCCTCTGCGGCATCAGCGCGCCTCGCCTCTGCCTCCATCGAAATCTGCAGCGCGTCGAGCTGCTCGCGCAGCTCGGCCTGCATCTTGGCCCGCATCTCGCCAATACGCCACTCAAAATCAGCTCGAGCTGCGTGTGTTACCTCGTCGGCCATCCGCTCGGCCGCTTTGATGTCGCGTTTAGCAGCCTGCTGCGCTGTCCTCAGGTTGTCGCGGTCGGAACGCCTACGCTCTTGTGCCGCAGCAAGCTCAGCCCGCGCCGATGCGAGCGCCTTCTTCACAGCGCTCGCAGAGCGCTGCTCAGAAGCGAGCTCCTTGGTCTGTGACCGCAACTTCTCTTCCAACTCCTGCCGGAGCAGCACCTCAGCACTCGCACCACTCGCGGCTGCATGGATGTCCGAGCCTTTAGTGTGGTTTGCGCGTCTGTGCTGACGAGAGTGCGGGAGATGCTGCCGTTGTGCTGACCAGAGATTACGCCAGCGGTGGCAGTGCTGCTTGGGCACACAACAACATTGCTCGTGGCCGAGCTGGCATAAACCGCCGCACCAGCCTCTGCGGCTGCAGCGGTGCTTCGGATCGCGTCGAGCACTGCGCCTGTATCGTGCTTGAGCATGGCCTCGAGCGTACTGAGGTCGGCTGTCCCGAGTTCGTTGAGCAGACCCTCCAGCACAATGCTGAGCTGCGTCGGTGCCATGTGTCGACGTGTCCAAGGGAACGGACGTCGCCGAAGGCCTTAGTTCACGCCGAAAAGTACGTCTAACGCCTCCTGCTAGCTGGGGCACGCTCCCACGCGGCTGGGGGCCGCTCTCCAGCTCGATTAGGGCGCTTTTCGCGCGATTTTACGGAATTACGGATTGGAGGGGGGTGGCGGCACATAGGGGGAGGGGGAGACGCGCATCTACGAATCAAGTTGGTGCCGGCGTGTGTTTGACTCTGCTCTCTGGTCGGTCCGCAGGCAGATTTTATATCCCGGGCGTCCCCCCGGTCACACAAACTGCGTCATTAATCGAACAAGTCCCAGCCTCCTCCCGTGCCGCCCTGCTCCGCCCCCGCCGCGACAACCTCGCTGCTCCACCGGTCCCCGAAAAGGAGGGTGAGGTTGGCCCTCCTCTGCGCGTAGCCCCGCGCAAACGAGAAGGGCAGGCTCTCGTGGTACTGGTCCGACACAAAGATCGCGGCGCGGTTGCACCTGTACTCGACGCGGGTAACGCGGCCGGCCCGTAGGAGCGTCTCCCGCAGCGCGGCCTCGGCGGCGCGGCTCTCGTACTCGCGGTTGACGTTCTGCGTCGGCTGCTCGAGCGGCGGCACGTGCTCGTAGATGGCGAGGCCCCCGCCTGCAGGTAGAGGGGCGACGCGGCCGTCACGACACCCCGCCGCGAGAGCAGGCCGGCAGCGGGCCTGCTGGGCGTGGGCGCCCAGCACCTCGTCGCCGGTGAACCACATCTCGGCTCATCTCGGCTCATCTCGGCTCATCTCGGCTCATCTCGACTAGATCTCGCCCTCGTGGTGCGCATCGTCGTCGGTGAGCCAGAGGTTGATGTTGACCTGCTCACAGCGAGCAGGGTCGACTGGGCGGGCCCTCGTTCACCCTCCGGCACCCCACGGCAGCTGATGCTGACCGCCGCCGGGTCGGCATGTATTCCGATGCCTGCTCACAGACGCCGCGCGTGAAGCGCCGCCCCACCGGCGCCCGGCCGCGGCTGCTCTCGTCGCCGGACGGGTTGACCGCGGAGTCGTACTTGAAGATCCACCTACTTGAAGACCCTCCATCGAGGCTCCCGAGAAGCCTCCAGGGCGCCGTCGGCCGCAATCGGCTGGAGAGGAGGGGCGCGCCAGAGAGCGAGGGGGTGGGGGCCAAAGATGGAGGGCGCCGCCGCCGCCAGCTCTGCGGCCAGGGACTGCACCAGCGGGTGCGTCATCCCGTCGGCAGGGAAGCAGCCCAGGTAGCCGCGCCTACCCAAGCACGAGGTCGCCGTCACGGATCAGAACCGGAGGGCGGAGGCGGCCGAAGAGGCCTCGCCGCAGCGTCCGGAAGTGCGCGCCGTGGCGCGTGTAGGCCTGGAGGGCGTGCAAGGCCGCGGGCGAGAGGAGGTCGTCCAGCACGACGCACCGCTTCGCGCTGTACTCGGCCACAGCGCCGCCCCAGTCGATGCTCTGCCGAAGCGCCCGCTCGGGCGGCGCCTCGCTCGCTGGCGGCGGCGAGGGCAACGGCCAGCCGTGCGAGCCGAGCAGCGCGCGCTGCGAGGCGCTGAGCGACGAGACCGCCACGCGGCGCGTCGCCGCCTCCTCGTCGCCCGCGCCCAGCTGCGCCGCGAGGTCGCGCCACGCTGCCGCAGTCGCGAGGGCGGTGGGGTCAGCGCCGAGCCGCACGGCGTCCTCTGCAACCTCTGCATCGTGGAGGAGCTGAAAGGGCGCGACCTCGGACGAGGCAGCGAGAGAGGCATCGTAGAGCGCGCGGAACGCTTGGAACGCGCCCGACAGGTCGCGACTCCTCAGCAGCGTCTCAGCGCGCATTCGCATCGCGCTGGTGTTGGACGGGCTGAGGCGGAGGTGCGCGTCGTAAGCGGCGATCGACTGGCGGAGGAGGGCCGCGTCGTTGCCGCAGGCACCCGCAATGTGAGCGAGGTCTGCGAGCGTTACAAGCCGGTCTGCGAGCATCGCATCGTCGGAGGATTGTGCGGCGTCGAGAGCAGCGGGCAGGTGCTCCCGGACGAGAGGAGTCGCCCGCCGCTCCGCGAGCAGCACGCGGTTGGAGAGAAAGTCTGACCAGGCAGCGCGCCAGGCTGCGTCGAGGGTCTCGGGCGTCATAGTGTGTGTGTATCTTATGTCTGGACGGAGCGTGGCCGGGGATTTTCTTTTATTTAATTTGCAACCGTTGCGCGGGGCTCGTCTTCGAAAAGTACTACATGTATGGCTCCGCCCGCAACTCTCTCGCTGACACGCGCGCCCCGTCGACCTCACGACGGGCGCGCTGCGGTCGCACGCCTCCCATGTCAATGCCACCTCTGCTCGCATACACTCATACAATGAATTATCGTCACCCATGAGTGCGAGTTAGGGCTAGCAGTAGGCCGCTAGCCTGTGAGAGGGCGTCCATAGACACCTCACAAGACCCCGCACACGGTCTCGTCCATACCTTGCGGCCGGCGACGAGATTGCTAGACCTAGAGACGGAGCAAGCCTGCTCTAGTCTCACATGTTACTTCCTGTCGTCTGTTGTGTTGTTCTGCCCTTGTTTGTGTCCTTGGCACCGTGTGTGCTTGGGGGGGGCGACAGGGAGGATGTGGCCCTGAGTTAGTTATGTATTGTGTGGCAGCCTCAGTAGTGTGGCAGCCTATTGTGTGGCAGCCTCAGTGTTCCAAAGGTGATGCTGCAGCCTGGGCGAACGGGCGGCCGCGGCGCGAGCGCGGCCGGGAAGGACTGCTGAGGCTGGGACTGGGCGATGGCAGCAGCCAGGAGTACGTGTGGCATGCACACACCACCACGGGCGGCGCGGTCCCTGGCCGCTGCCTCCTCCAGCTCGCGCTCTGCACGCCTCTTGCCCGTCTGGGTGGCTCTCTGGGCTTTAGCGTCGGTGCCCCATTCCTCGACGGTCTTCCACGTGTGGTCCCCGGGGCCGAGCCCGCGCCACTGGCCGACGAATGCTGGCAGGTAGGTGGCGGCCTCCTCCCGCCGGGTGATCGGCTTTGCAAAGCCGACCACGAGGGTCAAGCTGCCGTCCGCGGAGAACCTGTATGCCGCACGATTGATGCCGGCAACCTGCAGAGCGCCGTCGCGCAGAGCCAGTGCGTCGCCCGCCGTCGCGACACTGCCGGCCGGCAGCGTCACCATCCAGCGGGAAGATGTCGTCGAAGGCATGGGTGTATGAAGGGCCGTTTTTCTGGCGCGAGACAAAAAGGCCGGCGGGCCCCGGGGGGAGGACGGTTTCAAATAGGAAAGTTTCGCGGAACAATCTTAGCTCTCTTTGGTTTTCACAGACAGAAGAACATAAGCTAGGTATGTGACAATTTCCAAGCGCAACCCAAGAGGAGTCGTCACACATCGCGCGCGTTGGGTCTGCTATCAGCTGCCTCCCTTGGGAGGGCTACTCCCACAGGGGAGTGTCTCTCCGGACAAGCGCTGCGCTCCCCCTCACCCAGCACAATCAGACACGAGAGACAGGGCACCACTCAGATCAGTCAGGGCACAGCCCCCGACGTCATATGTGGCGCCCTCTCCACCACACGTGCCAGCTTGCCACCACCCGCAGCGCGCAGGGGTGCTATGCGGCTAGGTCCTACAAACATGCACATGCCTGCACTCCAAGGGGCCACGCTGAGATTCGCCCACTTTGGAGATCCCATTTCAAGATGGCTCTTCGAGATTGACCGGGATATTGAGGCAGTTTCCAGTGGCTCGCCCGACTGCGGGCTGTCACGATGTCTTTGTGTTGCAGAGCTGCCTCAACGGACTCGCCTTGGCATGACTGGATGAGCAGCCTCTCACAGCCACTGTGCCGTCGTGAATACGACCCGCTACCCAAGTTCGACTGTGGCTAGACATCCGGTCGCGCCAACTCCGCAGCGTTCCGTGAGTAGTCGCGCCCGACAGATACTCGTGTCGGTGGATGCAACCCACGGACGGCGTGACGCCCCTCGCTAGCCCAGACACGCATGACAAACAACAAGTGAGTGTTAGAGTTGTTTGGTATTGCTAAAAATCTCCTCTCCTCGCATGACCATGAGTGCGTTCATATGCGAGAGAGAGATTTTTAGAAGCCAACAAGAAATGTGTCACACAGAGTGATTTGCGCTCGGCAGCTTGTCGACTACCAGCCGGAGCCGGAGTCGGAACTCTCTCCATATCGCATATGCGTGTATGTTGTCGGGGTGTTGGTACGAAAGTCTCCTCGGGCGTTTCGAGGTTGTGCGGCGAGGGGGGACGTTCGGAGGACGTTTGGGGATTCGGGTTTCGCACAGCAACGGAAAATAAAAGGGGCGGATAGAGCAAGAACACGGACAGAAAAAAAGCGCAATTTCTCATTCCTTCGGACTGACGGAACACCAATGACGCAAGAGTACGAGGCCCTTCCCAGCAGCGCGGCGCCGTCCCGCACAAGGACGGCGTCGACGACGCGAGGCGTCCTCTGCATCATTCTCCGAGATGTTGCCACGACGGTACTCCTCCTCGGCGCCTTCGGTGGAGCGACCATGCTCCTCGCGGGGAAGCACAGTGTGCCCGCGCCTCCGGGCATCCAGGAAGAGCTCGTGAGCTGCTGCCTCATGGAAGACGGAGCGGGGCGGCGCTTGGCCAAGAAGCGGGGCGCCTCGTCGTCGTCGGCCGAAGAAGACTATCAGCCGGCATGTAAAAGGGTGTGCTCGAAGCAGTACGCGGACGCGGCCGCGGCTGCAGCATCAGCACCCGCGTTAGACAGCTCCCTGCCGCCGTTGCTGCAGGACCTGCGCAAGTGGCGGTGCCCCGAGGAGTACTTGAGTGGCGGCAACGACACCCGGATCATGGAGAACCCGACAGCCCAAGTGGCCTTTGTCAACAGGCTCAAGGCAACTGCTCTTCCTGGCACCCGGTTGGTGAAGCACTACGACGAATGGGTCAAGTGGCTCGACATGGTCGCCGAAGAGTACCACCGATCGGTCAACTGCCCAGACGGCCTCGATCCCTGCTTCCAGCGCGACTTCGACACGTGCATCGGCGTCAACGGTGGGCGCACCGTCGCCTTTGGTAGACGGACCATCCGCAAGCTCGCCGATCCGGAGCACATCGCCGAGGAGGACCTGGGCATCACCGAGCAGAGCGCGGCGTGTCAGCGGGTCAATGCGCGCTTCGCCGAGATGACGGCGACGACGCGCATCGCAGAGTCGATCGCCGACATGCGCCGGTGCGACGAGGGCTCGGTGTGGCGTTCACAGATTGGGCCGACCAAGGGATCCCAGGGACATGCGTGCTTCGTCTGCTGGCCCGTCATGTACAAGGCCGTGCACTTTGACATGATGGCCAACAGTGGGTACACGTGGGAGGACATCAACCGCCGTGCGCGATGCCTGTACGGCTTGTACGCGAATCTGCATGGATTCCTAGGCAAGACGCACGTGACGCGGCAGCAGCAGAAGGTGCTCGTCAAGGAGGATCGCGACGAGATGCAGCGCAGGGCGGCAGCATACATGAGCAAGGCCTTTGACAATAAAGACCTCGAGATGGCGCCGTTTGGGGTGCGCTTTGTGATCACGGAGACGAACCGGCCCGACGAGCCCGAGCTCGACGTGTACTTCCCCAGCTTCAAGCGCGAGCATGTTGGTCCCAAAGGCAATGCGCTCGACCCCAAGTGGACAGGGCTGCCAAAGGCGCTCATGCAGCACCACGCCAATAAAATGATCGTGCCAGGTGGCGCCGCCTCCGCCGTCTGGACATATAGACACTTCCTTTGGACGACGGGTACTGCATCCGCGAGCTCAACGAAGAAGCAGCCAGACGGCTCAGTACTGAAAACGCTGATTCCGCGAAAGCCTCCACCTTTGCATGCGCGTGAGTACAAGTGGATGATACTAACAGGACCAGACCGTGTCGCTGATGCGCCGTTGTGCCTCATGCAGAACGGTTGCAGCACGATCAGTGAAGAAATAGCTATGGCGAATCCTGAGCAGATGGAGACGATCGTAGCGAGGGACATCAGTGATGAAAGCTGGGCAATCGGATAAGTGAATGTTACTTGCGTCTGTTTGAATGGCCCTCGTTTGCTCAGTTTGCACAGTAGTGCGTGCGCAGTTCTGAGCCGCGCTGCAAACCCGGTGAGTGATTTAATGTTATGAAACAACGCAAGGCGGACATGCACATGGCGTATCGCTCTCCGCGGGTCTCGGGCCCACTCACAGAACTCAGAAGATGGAGTTCTCAGTACACAGTAGTTGATTTCCTAGTTGTGGGGGTGTCGATGAGTGAGTGTGAACCTTATTAGGAGAAGAGGCGCTGTTCACACAAAAAGAAAAACACAACCACGGACCCAAGGCGCTGTTCACAGAAAAACACAAATCCAAGACACACAAGAACAGACAGTCGAGAAGGGAGAGACAGGAACGACAGTCAGAAGCCAGCGCGGGTACCAGGAAGGCGAATGCGATGACGGCCTCTAGTGTGAGCTCTAGCTAGTGAGCTCGTACGCACCGCGACAATACAAAGCTAGTTAAAGTAGAGTTAGGAGCCGACGACCGACCCTCGCGTCCGGTGCTCATCGGCCGCGGCGAATGGTTTTGCCCGCGCTGCATCGTGAAGCAGTCCCAGCGGGGAGCACCTCCTGGCGTTGGCGCTGGCGCTCAATTGCCGCCCCGCCCCCTGCCGCCTGCGTCGCAGGGCCTCGATCCTCAGTCGCCGGTGGCATCAGCGGCGACACGCGGCGAGTCGGACATGGCGCGGCGAAATCACTGCTTCACGGCGGAGGAGGACGCAACGATCCTGCGGTTGCGGCTGTTTGAAGGGCGCGGGTTCGATGAGGTGGCACGCGCCCTCGGCCGCACGTACGCGTCTGTCAAAAAGCGCCACCAGCGGCTCAAGACGGGCCACGGAGTGCACAGTGAGAGCAGTCAGTACGGAGAGTGGCTCGCTGTGAGCGGACCAGCTGCAGCCAGCGACCAGGCGCAACGCCCAACCAAGTCGCGCAGCGGCAAGCGGCGCCTGGGCGCACCGAGGGCGAGAAATGCACCGACGGGCAAGCGCAAGGTTGCCAAATCCGCAGCGGAGAAGGCGGCCGGTGCCGCCCAGCGTGCTGCCATCAAAGCAGCAGCTGCGCGCAGAGACGGCGAGCGCTGCGCGGAGAATGCAGCGAGCGATGATGTCCTTGACGCAGATTGAGGTAGTTCTCTCATTTTGTGTCGGTTTAGTAGAGAAGAGAAAGCATCACGCTGCAAGGTGCCTTGACCCTCGTTAACGTTATCGGCGCCTGCATGTGCGATGTGGAGCTGTGTGAGATGATGTGAGCAGCTGTGAGCAGAAGCCAGAACTGCTCTCTCTAGCTGAGCGAGCGGCCCCAGGATTGCGATCAGGACTTGGGAGGACCCCTTAGGAAGACTTGGAGCACTTAAAAAATAAATAGAGCCGCGCACGGCATCTCCAGGAGAGATGGGCGAGAGTGTGAGTGAGTATTCTTGATACGCGACCGAAACCACACGACGGACCGCGACACACAAGGGTGTCACACACCAGTCGACTCGCATCGGTTGCCTCCATGAACGGCGGAGCTATTCTCGCGTCCACACCACACCTGGCTCCAACTTGGACACGCCCATAGCTGGGGACACTACTAGGTCACGCATGGCATCACAGAAGTTTTGTCTCTGGGCCCCCAATGGCCATCTCTAGCAGTGTCGTTACGCATGCCCCCTCCCCTCCTGGGCGCATGCGCCTCACGTCTCGCCAGAGCATAAGCCCTTGGTGTGCGACGAGACGAGTTTTTCGCCATGCAGCGAGCAGCAAGCCGCCCGCCGCAAACAGCCGGAGGCATCGCCACGGCACTGACTGCGCCGCGGTCCCGCACCCGTCGACGACGCTCCCCCCGCGGAAGACCGCGCGTAGCGACGCCTTGACGATCGAGATGAGCGTGCCTGAAGCTCGCCCACCTACTGCCCCTGAGAGTTGGTTACGAGTGGGATCGGCTCCCCCCCTTGGGATCGAAGCCGCCACAACCTCACACCCAACATCACAGGCGGGATCAGAAGGAGACTCCGCACCGGACACCGCCCGGGCACAGACCCCCTACCCGTCGGATTGCACAGGGCCCCCTCGGAGCAGCCCACACACAATCACGCATCGGCAGAATTAGTGCCTGAGTCAGGCAGACAGCACAGACAAGGAGAGGAGAGAGCAAACCCCGAATTCTCTTCCAGCCGGCGGTCGCTACCCAGGGTACACCTTGCAGGCGCCTGTTTCATGATTTCCGCGAAACCTGCGCCCGCCGCCGCCGCCACCAAGACCAAGCTCGCGGCGTGCGCCGCCACTCTTCTTCTCCTCGGTGCTTGCGCCTCCTTTGCACGCGTTCCTTCCCAACAAGTCGCGAGCTCCGCCGCTGCAAGCTCCGCCACGCCGTCGGCGCCAATCTACCGCAAGTGCGATGGGCAAAATGTCAAGGAGACGGCGCTTGCCGCTTGCAACGTAGCCGCAGGAGAGTACAAAAACCAGATGTCTGAGCACGGCTGCGACTGGACGAAATTCTTCACCTACGGATGTTGGGAATGCTGCGGCGTCATCGCCCCATATCCGCCGTCTCCACCGCCACCATCACCACCGCTCCTTGCCAACAAGTGGGCCAACGCGGGCCTCAACACCGGCATCACGTTCGCCAAGTTTGGCGCCGGCACTGCGTTCACTTTTGGCACGTCGAATCCGTTCACGACCGACTATGGCAAGCTCGGGCAGCAGACGGGCGAATCCTTCTCCGAGCAGGGGATGAAGGAGGCGCATGGCTATGTCGCCCTGGACGACACGGGCATCGCAAAGACGGTCACCGCGTGGTAGTCGAGAATCAGTAGTTGGGAATCGCGGTGGGGGTAAGCGGTGTGTCGTCCCCGCGCAGGCCGCCACGCCCGGCCTAAACGCCTTTGAGCAGGGCGTCAAGTACGGCAACCACAAGGCGGCCCAGGCCGTTGGCAACGAGGCCGCGCCCACCCCCGTGATTTCCGGTGGGGCCGCGGCCAGCTCGGGCGCCGCGGCCGCCGCCAGCTCGGGCGCCGCGCCCGTCGCGCGCTGAAAGGCATTTCAAGGTCGATGCTCATCGACGGCGTGGTGTGCTCTCTACGACTACATCAGAGAGTCACGAGTGCGGCTTGTAATCAGCCTGTGTGTGCTCTCAGACGCTCTCCCCCCTCCCTCGAACTCTCTGACCTTCTCTTCTTGTGGAGAGAGAGAGAGAGATTTTGTTTCGTTCTTGTGGTGGCTTTCTGGCTTTCTCCTTGACCTTGTGACCTCGTGTGGCTATGCCTATGGAGTGCGGGGTAGCAAGAAACACACACACACACACACACACACACACACACACACACACACACGCTGGTCATCCAGTTCTCTCTTTTGCACTTTGCTCTTTGGAAAGAAACGAAATTTTCAACAAATCTCTCTCTCACACACAACAGAAAGAAAGAAAGAAAACACACAACCCAAGGGAGGGATGGGAGAACGGCACGCCGCCACACAACACTATGCCGGCGTAAATCGAGGCGCTTTCTTCTTTTTATTCCGCAGGAAAAGAAAAACACATGGCATGGCGGTCGAGCCCTTTGAGGCAGTCTCCGCCTTCGTCGCGCAGGTCGAGAAGAAGTACGCCTACGTGACGGACACGGCGTACACAGACGGCGGGTTGGTGGGTGCGGACAGAGCCGGCCGCGAGCAAGCCCTCCACCGGCTGGAGCGCGTCTTCCTGCCAGACGCCGGCGTGACTGGTGCCGGCGAGCACGGCGCGATCGCGGCGGCGTGCGGCGCCATCGAGGAGCTCGACCTGGAGGGCAACCCGATCAGCGAGTGGCAGCCGCTTCTCGACATCGCGGTCCAACTCCCGCGGCTCCACTGGCTCGGCCTCAACAGATTGCCGCTGCAGCCGCTCGACGCGCTCCCTGACACGTTCGGAGCCACCCTCGGCGGGCTGCGAACGCTTTGCCTGAGCCGGACGGGCATGGCATGGGAGCAGCTGCTGCTCATCGCCTCCGCGATGCCGCACCTCGCCGAGCTCCACTTTTGCGCCAACGGCGTCGTCTCGCTCGAGCCCGCCTCCGCGAGAGGCGCCGCCGAGGCGGAGGGGGGCGGGGAGGGTCGTGCCGTCGGGAATCTGCTCTGCGAGCGGCTGCCGGCGCTGCGGACGCTGTGGCTGGAGGACAACCATCTCGCCTCGTGGGAGGGGGTGGCGCCGCTCGCCTCGCTCCCCCACCTCGAGGCGCTCAATTTGAGCGGCAACAGGATCGCGTCGCTGCCGCGCGCACACTCGGGCTTCCGCTCGCTGAGGCGGCGGCGGCGGTGGCGGCGCACCGACCCGCCCCAGGCCGCGCGCCAGCTGACTCGTCCCGCGTGCCTCCCCCAGGCGGCTGCTGCTCCGCTCCAACCCTATTTCCGACTGGGCGTCGATTGATGGGCATCCCGCCGCACCAACACCCCGCCGCACCGAGCCGCCGCTCAGCCATCGCCCGCCGCCACCACTGCCGCCGCCGCCCTCGCCCCTACCACTGCCATCACCACCCACCCTCGCCGCCCTCATCACCGTCGCCATCCACCATCGCCTTCGCCATAACACGGCCTCATCCCCCACCCTTTGCCAGGCTCGACTCGCTGCCGGCGCTGAGCGACGCCGCGCTGCGCGACCTGCCCCTCTTCGGCGGGATGAGTGCGGGCCCGCGTGGCGTGAACCCACCCCCCTCGCTGCCCCGCACCCGCCCCCGCCCCGCACCACTAGGCGCATCGTCGCAGCGCCGCCTCGTCATCGCGCGGATGGGCTCCCTCGCCACCCTCAACGGCTCCGAGGTGCGGAGGCGGGAGCGGGAGGACGCGGAGCGCTTCTACCTCCGCTCTCTCTCCGAGTCGTACCCAGAGCCCCTCCCCGAGGGGTCGGTGCCGCACGCCCCTCCAGGGGGGGCCCCCTCCCCCGAGAAGCTGGAAAAATTAATGGGGGGGCTCAAATTCCCGGAGGGCAAGGGTTGAATTCCTTTTGGAGAGGACCCCCCCCCCGGGGGGGGGTTTTTTTCCCTCCACGGGTTCAAGGGGGCGCCCGGGGGAGGCCCCCCAGCTTGGGGGCCCCTTTGGGGGGGGGGGCCGAAACCCTTTCCCCCTCAAGTCCCTCCCCCCCCTTCCCCCCTTTGGGGGGAAAGCCCCCCCCCCCCCCCCCCACACTGGCGCAAGCCCTTCCCTCCCCCTCTGCTCGGGTGAGGCTGCCGGGCTGAGCCTGCCCCCTCCCTCTCCCGGAAGGCGGAGCTGATCGAGCTCACCCTGCGCTCGACCGCGGCGGCGGCGGGCCACTTGCCGCCTCTCACCCGCCGGCTGCCGAGCTCGCTGCCCGTCAAGTCGCTCAAGGCGATGGCCGGAGCCCTCTTCAAGGTGGAGCCGGCGAGGCAGGTGGTGCTCTACTCGAGGCGAGCGGGGCGCCGGGTGAGGGGGGGGGGGGGGTCTGGGCTGCCGCGGGCACACATCGCATCGAGTCCGCGCGTAGGCCAGGCGCGCACAAGAACGACATCCCCGAGAGCCTCGACGACGAGCTCAAGCGGCTCTGCGACTACGGCGTGATTGGCGGGGGCGAGATCATCATCGAGGAGGAAGACGGATCCTGACGGTATGGGCCGATTCCCACGAAGTTGCTGGTAAAAATTGCGCGGCTCAGGCCTCGGCCACTGTCTATTTGATAGTCTATTCTCCTACGTTTTATTCTTTTTTGGAATATCTGTGGATCGGTCCTGCTCATGCTGCCGCTCTCTATTTCTTGATCTTGTAGCACGACTCGACATCAAAACTGAGCCCTGGCTGGTCTGACAGCCTCGGACAGCAAACCCCGGATAGGCGATATAGCGCCTGACAGTGTTTGCCCGACAGCCTGACAGCGCTGACAGCACTTTCTCCGACAGTCTGACAGCACGTATCTGACAGCCTGACAGCAGAGTCTGACAGACGAGGTGCTCCGTCGCTGTCAGGCCCTAACGTGACAGCCTGACAGCTGCCCGACAGGGACAGCCCGACAGCACACAGTGGCCTGACACGTGACAGCAGCGCTGACAGCCCGACAGCAGCACAGACCGTACACAGTCAGACCCCGTAGAGCCTCTTTCTTGTGCCCCATGAGGGTATAACAAAACTAGTGCATGCAAAGACATGTTGCACATGTGCATGCACATGTGCATGTGCATGTGCATGTGAGTGTGGTCCATGTCCATGTAGTCATGGGATGGTCATGGGTCTCTCTCTCAACCCTCCCGTCCGCCACACCTCTGCGCGTCTGCGGGGACCCCTCTCTAGCACCGCAGCACCGGCGGCTGTGTACTACAAATGAAGCCACCAGCGAGCCTTCTGGGGCCCTACAGTCATATGCCTACGGCGTCTGGGTGGGGGTGGCCGCCGCCGTCTGTGCCGCCGCCGCCGCCTGCGCCTGCGCCGCCATATGCGCTCCCCAGGCGGCCGCCGCCGCCGGCGTGATCACGCCGTGACTAGGTCCAGCCCAGGGTGGCACAGATCTGACGTTTTGTGTCTGTAATAGATAAGATGAGAGTGAGGTTGAACCGGACCCAATCAAAGTCGGCGGGTTTCGGGGGGGGGGTACGACGAAAAACGGCGGGCGCATTTGGGCACATGACTGGGAGAACTCTGTGGTGGACCCGCTGGGCGAAAGGAGCTCGCAGACCGTTGGGCCTCACGATGTCGTTGAGCGAAGCGGGTGCGAGCGCGGCGGCCATGCAGCGGCACCAGGAGCAGCGGCGCGCTGACACGAGCGCGCTCGTCGATGCGGCGAGGGGGCAGAGGCAGAAAGATATCCGTCGCTCCGTGTTTTTCTTGTCTTACGGTACATCTCTCCGCTCGCCACCTCACGCTCCGCCGTCCGGCCATGGATGGTTCGATGGAGCTCGGCGAGCTCCATCGAACCATCCAACTCCGGTCACCGGGTCTGAACGCGCTCAGCCTCAGGAGGTACCAAACCGCGCGAATTCTGCACGCCTCGCTGCACCGCTGGCTTGACTGAATCAGGCAGCGCAGGCTGCTGCTGCTGCCACAGCAGCAGTCTGCTGCGGCCCCAATACGCAAGTTAATGACCAGCATTGCTGCCGGGGGCATTCGAGCCGCCACAGCCGGTGTGCGGCCGTGCACTGCCACCTGCCCGCGGCTACGCACAATGTGCGCTCGCATTGGATGAGCCCTGCTGATGGACCTGCGTCGCCTAGCTGCACGAGAGCATCGCCGTAGGCGGCGGCCGTAGCATACACTGCGAGCACACTCGGTGCAGCTGCGAGGTGCAGCAAGAGCACGTCGTTCCTGCCTCTGATGCCACAGAGTGCCACGCACGACTGCTTTGACTGACGTGACTGACTGATGAGACATATGACATGAGTGCTGATGGATGATCTCCGAGACAACCCACCCAAAACCAAAATGCAAATGCGGAGTTGCCCCACTTTGGCGTGCAGATCCTGCGTCTCTCACTGCCCGAACAACAGACGCGGGTACCGCCGCAGGACGCAGGTCCCACACTACCGGTAGTCTACTTAGAAGCACCAAAAGGGCAAGGCAACCGGTGTGGGAAGCATTTTTAGTAGTCGTAAACGTGAATTGCACGACTAGGCCGGCTGCACCAATAGTCAAATGATGCCACATGCAACGAAGGCGCGCGTTTTTCTCGTTTTGGGGGCTTACCCGCTCTTGCAGTTCCGGGCCAGCAGCCGAGGCGCTGCCGAGGCGCTGCCGAGGCGCTGCGCGCCGATGTCAGCGGATGCTGACGAGGCGGAGTCGACGTCGCTCTCGCTGCTCAACGAGGGCGTGATCTCGCTCGAAGGGCTGCCGCAGATCTCCGCGCGGCCGGCGCGCCTCACGTCCATCAACCTGCACTGCAACCGGATCAGCACGATTGGCGGGCTCGACCATCTCGGCAGCTGCTTGACATCGCTCAACCTGTCGTCCAACCGTATACAAGTGATGGGCGGCCTCTGCCACCTCCGCCGCCTCGAGACGCTCGACCTCTCGTGCAACGAGATCTCTGCGATCGACGACCTCGCCGCCCTCGGGTCGCTGCGCCGGCTCCTGCTGTCGTACAATCGGATCTCGTCCCTGGCGGGGCTGCTTCAGTCGCACGGCGGCCCGCTAGAGGCGCTCGAGGCGTACGGCAACCAGATCTCGCTGCTGCGCGAGGCCGAGTACTTGCGCGGACTGCCGCGGCTCGGCTCGCTCGTCCTCTTTCGGCACGGCGCCACCAACCCGGTCTGCGGCGAGCCAGGGTGCGGACCGCTCGCAGCTCGCTCGGCGGGCACGGGCCTCGCACGACCGCCGCTTCCCCCCTCCCCGCAGGTACCGCGCCCGCCTCGTCTCTCTCCTGCCGCAGCTGCGCACCCTCGACGGCGTCGCCACCACCGCCTCCCGCATCACACCCGCCGGCGCACCCACTCTCCCGCCGCCGCAGCCGTCTCTCTCGCCGCCACCGACGACGACAGCTTCGTCGTCGATAGACCACCACCACCAGCCGCCACCGCCGCCACCGCCGCTGCCGCCGCCACCGCCGCCGCCGCCGCCGCTGCCTCCGCCCTCGCAGCAGGGTCGGCTGGCTTCGGGCGGCCGCTCGGCGGACGGATCGCGGCTCATCTCCACGCCGAACATCGACGCGCTCGCCGCGCGCCGCGCAGGCAGCCGCCGCGCCCCCACTCCTGCCGCAGCCGACGCCGCAGCCGACGCGGCCGCACCCGCAGCTGCCAGCAGCTCCGGCGCCTGCAGCTCCGGCGCCTGCAGCTCCGGCGCCTGCAGCTCTGGCGCCTGTGGCTCTGGCGCCTGTGGCTCTGGAGCGCTGAGAGCGCACGAGGGCGGCGCGGCGGCGGGCGCGGCGGCGGGCGCGAGCTTGCGCTCCCTCTCGACCGAGCTCCGCCTCGAGAGGCTCGAGATATAGCCGAGATACAGCCCGAGAACCAGCCGAGATACAGCCGAGGTACAGCCGAGGTACAGCCGAGATGTCGCCTCGAGAGGAGCGCCGCCTGATCCCCATCCGACGTCGCCTACCGTGGCCCACTACCGTGGCATCACTACCGTGGCTCCTGATGCTGCTGCACTCTGCCAGGCTCGAGAGCTCGCTCGGGTTGCACGCTGTCGACCGCGCCGTCGACCGCGCCGTCGGCCCTCCTCCTCCCGGCCCCCCCCCCCACCCTCCCGGCAGAGCGGGAGGGGGGGGGGGCGGGGGGGGCGCCGCGGCGGCCGGCGACGCAGAGGGCGGCGTGGAGGGCGGCCCCCCCGGCGAGGAGGAGGAGGAGGAGGGGGAAACTGGCTCGGGCGGCGGGCGGCGGCGGTGCCGCTCTGGCGCTCCGTCGAGCAGCGGCGGCGGTGGAGGCGCGAGGCGGAGGGGCGGAGGGGGCGGAGGGGGCGGGGGCGGGGAGGAGGAGGGGGGGAGCGACGGAGGCGAGGGGCTGGGCGTGCGTGGCGTCCCGCACGCGGAGGTGGCGCGGCTGCAGACGGCGCTGCGCGAGACCAGGGCGGAGGCGGAGAGGGTTGCGGCGGAGCGAGCCGCCGAGGCGGAGGCGCTCAAGCAGGCGCGTGCGGCCGAGGAGGAGGCGCGGGCCCAGGCGAGGGCGCTCGAGGAGGCGACAGCGGCGGCGCGCGAGCGGTGCGCGCATCGTTCTCTGGCATGGGACTCTCTCTGAACCTTCTCGGTGCCTTCCTGCAGGCGCGCGAGCTGGCGGCGTCGCTGCGCGCCGAGGCGGCGGCGGCGGCGGCTTCGGTGGCGGAGGAGCGGGCGAGGCGCGAGGCCGCGGCGAGTGGCGAGGGCGAGGCGCGGCGGGCGGCGGCGCAGCTCGCGGCGCAGCTCGACGAGGCAAAGCGAGAGCTCGATCGCTCTGCTCGCGCGGCGCACCTTGCTGCGGGCCGCGAGACGCAAGCGCGCGAGGCGCTCTCCTCGCTGGGGGAGCGATCTGCGCAGCGACTCTCAGAGGCGAGCGCCGCCGCACACGACGGCGCTGCACTGCCTCGCGCCGCCCCCGCCGCTCTCGCCGCCCTCGCCGCCACACGTTGCACTGCTCCGCACACGGCCGGAGCAGAGAAGGGCCCGGCCGAGCCACGTCGCCCTGACCGCAGGCGTCGCGCCTGGCGACGGCAGAGGCGACTCGCCGCGCAGACGACGCGGACGAGCGGGCGCGCCGCGTGCTAGAAGACAAATACAGCCGCACAATGCCGGAGGACGAGCGTGCAGCCCGGTGCAGGCGCGGAGAGCGAGGCCGTGCTCTACCCCCCCCCCCCCCCCTCCTCCCCCTCCCTCCCCCGCCGCCCAGGCCGCCCGCGCGGCGCGCGAGCTCTCCTCGCTGCGAGAGAGGGTGCACGAGCTGCAGCAGTCGGCCGAGGCGGCGCGCGCAACGGCGAGCCGCCGAGCAGAGGAGCGCGAGCTGGCGCGGCGCGGGAGGCGGTGTTTGGGGGACCATCCCTGAGCCGTCGCGTGGGCCCCCCCTGTAGGAGCTCGAGGCGGCGAGGTGCGACGCCGAGGGGCGAGCGTCGGAGCTCGGCGCCGCCCGCGCCGCCCTCGCGGAAGTCGAGGCGGCGGCGCGGCTGCAGGCGTCGTCGGCGGCGGCGGCCGCCGCCGAAGCTGCGACGCGTGAGGAGGCGCTGGGCAGGCGGGCTCGTGAGGCGGAGGCGGCACTCGCGGAGCGTGGCGCCGCGGCGACGGCCGAGGCGGAGGCGGCGGCGGCGGCGACGCTCGCCGAGCTGAGAGGCGCGAGATGTAGCCGAGATGCAGCTGAGAGGCGCGAGCTGCTCGCTGCGGCGGTGAGGGCGATTGGTGGCATCCTTCACGCGGTGGCATCCTTCACGCGTGCCGCGCGTGCCCCCCCCTCCCCCTCCCCCCCCCCTTCACCCCCCCCCCCCCTCCCCCTCCCCTCTCTCCCTCCCCTCTCTCCCTCCCTCAGGTCAGCTCGTCGACGCAGTTCAGAGGGAGGTGACGGCGCGCGCGGCGGCGGGTGAGCTGGCGGAGCTGCTGCGCGAGCAGCAGGCGCGCCGCTCGCAGCTCGACGAGCAGAGGCGGCACGCCGAGCACGAGGCGGCGCGGTGGCGCAGCCGCGCGGCGGACACGGAGCGGGCGGCGGCGGAGGCGGCGCGGCAGGCGGAGCGGTCGCACGCGGCCGAGCTGGCCGCGGCGCGGGCCGCCGCGACGCGAGAGGAGCTCTCCGCCGCCGAGGCGGCGCAGGCGGCCGAGGCGGCGCAGAAGGAGGCGGCCTCCGGCCGGGAGAAGGCTGCGCGCGACCACGCTGACGCGCTGAGGGTGTGCCGGACGCCGCGGCTGTCGCGGCACGGCCTCTGTGGACGCGTCCGCGACACGAGCGGCGCACGTCCCGTAGGTCAAGGACGTGCTCCTCGAGGACCTCGCCGCGCAGCTGGCCGCGGCGCGCACCGCGGCGAGCGCCGCCGAGGAGCGCTCGCGCGGCCTGCAGAGCGCGAGGGCAGAGGCGTCTGAGTGGGGCGGGTGGGGCGCGCGAGATCGCCCGAGGCCGAGCCGAGCTTCTCCCGAGACTAGGCGTCCGCCGGGGCCGACGAGCTCGCGACGGCGCGGGAGACAGTCACGGCACAGGAGACAGCGCTCCGTCGGCTCGAGGAGGCGCTCGAGTCCGAGGTGGAGGCGAGGCGGGCGGCGGAGCGCGAGGCCCCGGCCCATCTCTAGATGGTTGGCAAGTGGCACGCGATGCACGCCCTCACGCCTCGCTCCTCCCGCCTCCAGGCGTCCGAGGCGCGGGAGGGCGTGGCCAAGCGGGACGGGATGCTCTCCTTCGTCTCCAAGGAGGTCGAGTCGGTCAAGTCGCTCTTCGCCCAAAAGGAGGTTGCGATGGAGGCCGAGGCGGAGCGCAAGCTCGCGGCGCGCGGCGCGGAGCTGGCGGCGGCGCACGAGGCGGCGGCCGCCGCGCAGGCCGAGGCGGCCGCTCAGCGGGCTGCGGCGGCGGCGGGGAGCGCCGCGCTGGCCGAGCGCGCCGCGCTGGCGGAGCGGCTAGCGGAGGCGGAGGCGGAGCTGAGGCAGGCGCGCGAGCGGATCGCGCGCACCGAGGGGGAGATGCGCGTGCTGCTGAAGGCGAACGAAGCGCAGAGGAGGAAGGCGGCGCGCGACGTGTCGCAGCTCGCGAGAATCTGCGACGAGTGGAGAACCGCCGCGGAGCTCGCCCCGTGACTAGCCACCCCAACCAATCTTCATCGGGGCACTGCCAATTGTGGTCTCATCTCCATCGCCAAGCGATTATACATTCAAACAATGCGCGGAATCTCCGGTTCGGGCCGGGGTTGGCCAGAGTGGCCGCAGCACGACACACCTCATAGTCATACCTCATTCATACCGTCAGGGGCGGGGAACCCGCAATTTGAGATGCTGAGGGCATTTTGAGTTGCAAAAAATCAATTTAGATTGCATTTTTCAATTCAGAATGCCGAGTTGACTTTTCGCATTTCAAGATGCACACCGCATTCCAAAGATGGTCCACGCATTCCAGGATGCGTCGACCATCCTGGAATGCGAACTGCATTCGTGAATGCGCTAGCATCTGGAGTTACCCCTTTGCATTCTAGGATGCTCCTTGCTATTTCAAGTTGCCTTCCTTAACCTGAGATGCCCAGCATTTTGGCCAATGCCGCATGTCGGCGGGGCATCGGGTAGGCTGCGGCTCGGCCTGCGCCTCGGCAGCCGTTGCCGCTGCGCAGCTGGATATGGTGGCGCACGTGGCGTGGCCTGTCGTTTGCATGTTTTGCGGTGGCAGCCCATAACCGCACGAATTGTGCATGGCCCTCAGCAATCCGTGTTCGATCGGCAACGCCCGTGCCGCTGCTCTGTGTCTCGTTAGAACCAGGTTCGTTGTGAAGAGCTGGGGCGCGCCACCCAAGAGCCTAGGTAGGTGCGGATCGGCAAGAGCGCAATCGATCTTTTTGCCCTCTATCACCTTGGGTTGTAAGAACTTGAAACACACCACGCAGGGGCACAGCAAGCACGGATAGGGCGTTGAGGAGAAAGGGCGTAAGGTGTATGCGCAGCCACGGCCGTGTTGCGGTGGGCGCGCCACCTCCCGCGAGCGCGGCGGGATCGGAATTGCGGCCGGAGGGAAGGGCGAGCCGCCGCCGCCGCCGCCATATACCATCAGCGACGACGACCGCGGCTCGCCCCAAACGCCAGGCGCTGGATCGGCAGTAGGGCTTGGGCGGCGCAGCGTAGGCCTCGAGCCACACGAGTCGCCGACACCCCCCCCTCATCGACGTGATGGCCGCACCCGCTGCCGGCCGATGCAAGCTGCCGCCTCCACCGCACCAGCGATACTGGCCGCGGCTCGCCGCCACGCGCCGGCTCGGAAGAGGGGCTATCGGCGGCGCAGCAGAGCGGCATGCGTCGTCATTCGAGCAGCACCAGGTCCCCTCTTCGACGTGACGGCCGCTCCCGGAGCTGGCCGGTGCGCGCCCGACCCACGCCCCTTCTCGCACCCCCCCGATCCCCCTGCGCGGCGCCCCCTCCACTGCGCGCCGGCTCAAGCGCCTATTGCCAAATCGCGACTTTCGAGCGCAGTGCGTGCGCCCCACACGTCACGCGAGCGCAGGAGAGTTTGCGGCAGAGCAGTACCGTGTACTAGCCGGAGGCATCGCGCCGAAAACCCCGTGCATTCCGCCCCAACAGAGGCTGCAGGAGGCAGATGGCCAATAGCGACGATCGTTACGAAATGTAGCCTTTCCGGGAGGTCTCCAAGCTGTCTTGGGTGGTTGTAGATGAAGGAGGCAGGTGGCCAATAGCGACCATCGTTACGAAATGTAGCCTTACCGGGAGGTCTCCAAGCTGTCTTGGGTGGTTCGCGGTCCGGAAGAGATTCCGAGTCGGCCGAGTCAGCCCGGTGAAGTCTCCAGCCTCATCTGACCGATTGATACGCTCTCGACCCACGAGGCCATTTTCGTGTGCCCACGCGAGGTGCGGGTCGCCTGCCAGTGAGCGAGGGACGGGCTGAGCATGTGTGTACCGGGTCAGGGCAAATGCTGTGACGGGACGCGCCCGCATCTGAACTGCTGCTCAATGAGAGCCAGCAATGCGGGCGCCACGCTCAATGAGCCTTCTCGGTTTACCGAGGCCGTGCTCTTCGAGCCGACGGCGTGGAAGTCGTGCGAGGGCTATGTGTACGGCGACCGTCACTCTGCATCGCCCGCCACCGCAGCTCCTCCGCCCTCTCTGCCTTTGCCACTCTCGCATCGTAGTCGTCGCCATCCGGCCGAACCCACACGCCTCGCAGGTAGTCCCAGTCGCATGGAACGCCAGAGACGGTCGGGGCTCTGGCTCGGGGCCTGGGAGTGCCGCCGGCAGCACGCACAGCGTTCAATGCCTGGCGTCGCTCCGTCCGTGCCGACGACATTTGTAGATGAAGGAGGCAGGTGGCCAATAGCGAAAGATGCATGAAGCAATTCAGGATGCGCGAAGCAATTCAGGATGCGCGCGCATCCTGAATTGCTTCATGCATCTTGGGATGCTCGAGGCAATCTCAATTAAAATGGAGATCGTATCGGGCAATTTGAGATGCCGGAGCATTTCAAATTGCGGGTTCCCCGCCCCTGACGTACAAGGAGCTCGCTCTCTGCGTCTGCTCTCTCCGCTCACCGCAGGGATATGCGAGCTTTTCAGAGTCAAGCGATTGCGCGAAATCCCAGACTGGCGGATTTTGGGGCGCTGTCTAGACTACCCCCTAGGGCCGTAGGGCTAGGGGGCCTATAGGGCTATATACAATATAGGCCTGGGGCGGTGGAGGTGTGTGGGTGTTCGGCACTGCCTCGCCACGTCGAGCGACCGATACCAAAGCGACCCTCCCTGTCCGATCTTCTGGTTCCACTGAGTGATCACGCACAGAAGTCAGAACTCGAATACAGACCCCACGCACACCGCACTCATCTCTCACGCGCTCGTGGCCTCGGGTGTCGGGACCCCGCTCCGCAGTCAACTCGGTTCGAACCGGATCCAAGTCGAACGCAGCTCGCCAGCGGCGAACCAGGCGCGCAAGCCGGTGCCAGGCTCGTCGTCCGCCACAACCGCCGCGTTGAGGAGGGCGAAGAGGAATGCCGAGTGCGTGCCCACCGCCACCTCGCCCTCCTCGCGGGAGCGCAGCCACGCCAGGAATGCGTACCCTCGCTCGGCGAGCGCGGCCTGCGACTCGCGCACCGCCGGGTCGAAGAAGGCGTCCTCGTCGGACGGCATGAGCGAGTAGTCGACGTCGGGAAAGTCCTTCTTCGCCTGTGGTCATATCACGCGAGTGTCGTCATCACCCGCGCCGGGGCCCTCGTCACCTTTCGCCGCACTGACAGGCTCGGGCAACCACACGGACAACCTCGAGTGACCATCTCGTCGCGCCTCGGCGCCGCGGCGCGCATCTCGGGCAGTCTCGAGGCTCATCTCGCCGCGCCTCGGTGACGCTGCGCCGGCCGTCGCACGCGTTGACGCCGGAGATCTCTCGGCAGGACTCGTGGGCGAGGAAGGGGACGCGGCCGACGAGGTGGTCGAAGGCGAGCAGCGCCGTCTTGGTCGCGCGCGCCAGTGGGCTGACCACGACCAGCGAGGGGGAGAGGGACTGCGTCGTGCTGCGCAGCGCGACCGCCTGCTCCCGCCCGACCGCCGTCAGAGGCGGGTCGTGCAGCTCCGGCCGCAGGTACGGCTTGCCTTGGATGCCGTGCTCCTTGTAGAGGTCCGAGAGAAGGTTGTGGAAGCCCTGCCCGTGCCGGATCCAGTGCACGAGCTTGACGTCGCCGCCGGCGGCGCCCGACGGCGGCTGATCGAGCACGCGCACCACGAACGGCGAGCGGCAGATCTGGCCGATCGAAGGCAGCAGCTTCTCGAGGTGGTTGCGCGAGTGCTGCTGGTCCGGACCGGTCAGCGTGCGATTCATCCCATCGCCCGGGAAGGCGTGCTTGCCGTCGACCAGCGGCAAGTCGATGGGCGGCGCTGCCAGGCAAGACCACGGTATGCTGCCGCCGAAAACGTGCGGGAACTCGCCCGCCCGCTGCGCCGCGCCGGCGGGAGGAGCCGCCTCCTCGTAGCGCAGCTCAAGCCCAGCGGCGGCGAGCGCCGACGCCGAGATGGGCAGCATGCAAAGGTCGCCGCAGCTGGAAAAGTAGGCGGCGGCGGTGCCACGCGCTTGCGGGAGCGTGGAGAGGTGGATGAAGCCGACGTCGAGGCCCGGCACGGGGTCGAGCCGGCCGGCGGCCGCAGCGGCGTCCGCGGCGGGCCGGGTCAGGAGGCGGTAGAGAGTGGTGTCTGGCATCTTAGATCTAGGGCGCAGTCTGGCGAGGTGCTCCCACGACTCGGTCTGTCACCGTGCACGGCCCTGAGACTGCAGAAGAGCTTCAGGGTTGCCTGAAGCCTTTCATGCAAATCGGTTCCACTCCTCCCCGCTACCCAGATAGGGGGTCTGATGCCTACGGTTAGACCCCATGCAATAGGTAGGTAGGTCCGGTTTTGACCGCCCCAGAGGGCCCCGCAATAGGTAGGTAGGTGGTGGTGGTGGTGGGGGGGGGTGGGTGGGGGGGGGGGGTGAAAGTAAAAAACCGCTTCGCTTGCGCGGGAGACGGGCCGCGCGTTAGCCGGAACGGGGCCATGCCAGGCGAGTCGCCTGCGGCTAGGACGCCAGCCGAGACGGGTGCGGCGGCGGCGGCCGCGGTGGCGGCGCTGGGAGCCTATTCACAGAGGGCTAACGGGTATTTTTTCGCTTCGCTGCGCGGCCTGGGAATAGGTAGGTAGGTGGGGCACGGAGCCTGGCGATTGGTGTGTGTGTGTTGGTTTTAGCAATACCAAACAAGTGTTAGAGTTGTTGCGATTGGCGCCCGCAATAGGTAGGTAGGTAGGGCGTTTTGGGAGAGAGAGAGATTTTTAAAGACCAACAAGAAATCACGACTCTCACAGTGATTTGGGCTCGGCAGCTTGTTAGCCCTCAGCCGAAGCTGGGGCCGGTCCCGTAGCCGAGAGAGCCCGCGCCGATGAGTTCGACGCGGTCGGGGGGGCCTGCGAAGAGGCCAGCGAGATGGCGATCGCTGTACTTCATGGGGGTCATCAAGTGACCGCGACTGACAAGCCAGAGGTCGATACTCTGGGCGACCCTCTTTCTTGCGTTTTGGTGCGAGTCATAGGCAACAGACCCCCTATCTGGGTAGGAGCCGGAACCCTGTACACACTGTAGTCGGCCCCGTGAACCTTCACGGGACAGCATGCTGTGAGAGCCCCTGTGTGAACGGGCCTTCTAAGCCCGCGGGTAGTCCCCCCCCATCCCCAGGGCCTCCAGGGCTCGCACCTCAACCTCTCACAGGCCAGCGCACAGCGCCATTGGACGTATTTTCTTCTCAATAACAAGGCTGTGAAGAGTGCGTCTTGGGTCCGGAGTTGTGCGTTTATGTGAAGAGTGCGGAAGGGGTTGCCCCATTGCCCCAGGGCGAAGTCGCAGACCTATCGAACATGCTGGGCAGCGACCTGAGTGAGCGGCTCGTGATCGACTCCGATACGTCGGCGGAGCGGGCCACTGCCGCTGCCAAGCGGAAGTTGCTCATCGGCGCCGCCCTCTGCCTCCTCTTCATGTGCGCCGAGATTGTCGGTGGCTATCTCGCGCACTCGCTCGCCATCATGACGGACGCTGCGCACATGCTGTCGGACGTGGCCGGGTTCCTCGTGGGAGTGCTCAGCCTCTTCCTCACCAATCGCGCGCCCACGCCAAAGTACTCCTTCGGCTACCACATCGCCGAGGTGCTCGGCGCGATGGTGAGCATCTCGATTGTCTGGCTGATGACTGGCGTGCTCCTGTACGAGGCGACGAACCGCCTCTTCTCGCCCGAGCCGGTGGACGGCCGCACCATGTTTGTCGTCTCGCTGGTCGGCGTGGTGATGAACGTCGTGCTGATGGCTGTGCTCGGGCACGGGGAGGGAGGCCACGGAGGGCACGGCGGGCACGGCCACTCGCACGGAGGAGGCGGGCACGGAGGCGGCGGGCACGGAGGCGGGCACGGAGGCGGGCTTGCGCCGGTTCGCGCGGTGGCGGACGGCCACGACCACTCTCACGCGCCGGCGGCCGGCCACGGCCACGGCCACGGCCACGCGGAGGAGGGCGAGGGCGGCGAGGCTGGCCACGGGCCGTGCTGCGGCGAGGGCGAGGGTGCGGGCGGCGCCGGCTCGTCGCTCGCGCTGCGCGCGGCGATGTTGCACGTGACCGGAGACGCGTGCAGGAGCCTCCTCTGAACCGTCTCCGGACCTTCCTACAGGCGATGGTCCACGTCATCGGAGACATCGTCCAGTCAGTCGGCGTCTGCGTCGCCGCAGCCCTCATCTGGGCCTTTTCGGACCGGTGGCTCGACGCGAGCGGCGTGTCGTACTGGTACCGCGTCGACCCGGTCTGCACGTACCTCTTCTCGCTCCTCGTGCTCTACTCGTCGTACGGGACGATGAGCGAGGCGGTGCACCTGCTGATGGCGGGGGTGCCTTCGGACATCAACATCTCCGAGGTGCGCTCGCGGCTCAAGGCGATCCCGTGCGTCGTCGGGGTGCGCGACGCAGCGTTGATGAATGGGTGAGAGCTAAAGTCTGAAGGCTCCCTCTCTCACCCAGGCGCACGACGTGCACGTCTGGGCCCTCTCCGCCTCGAAGCGGAACATGTGGGCCCATCTCACCGTCTCGGCGGGCGCCGACTCGGCCTCGGTGCTGCACGCGGCGCAGCGGGCGGCGGCCGACTTCGGGTGCGACCACACCTGCTTCCAGCTTGAAAGCGAGGGCCACATCTGCCACGCCCTGCACTGCGGCCCGCCCGACGTCGCGCACGACCACTCGCACGCGTGACACGGCACCTAGGGGGCCGGCTCCTTGGTGTCCGCCTCCACACGCCTCCGCGCCTCTCGAGCCGCGCCTCCGAGAGGCCACCGGCTGCGGCGGCGGAGGACGCCTGGCAGCGCAGGGAGCTCCTGCCCCCATTTTCTCATCCCTGCGGCGATTTGGGCCTGGGGATGCGGGATGGCCGCCGGACAGACGGACTGCGGGGCGGGCTAGAAGGAGAGCTTGTCTCCCGCTTTTGTCACGAGTGGCCCGTGACGCGTGCGCCGATTTATTTGATGCATTAAGTAAATTATTTCTTCCTTCAAAATGTCCACACACACGGGACACGGCACTCGCGGCCACGTGAGCACTCGCGACGTGAGCAGTGCGGTCCACCGTATTTCTATTTGAGGAGAGATATGGGGGGCTCGAAAACATGGCCGACTGCACGGTGAGCCATATGGACCTTGCACAAAACCTTTTCCTTCTAAGCAGGGCTACACAATGACCCTATAGTGTGGGGGTGGTCCTGGTGAGTTGTGATGAGTAGGATTAGATTAGCCAATGTTATTTTGAAGTTCATATATGAAAATACCAACTTGCCATGTGCACGTCTCCGCGGCGGCGGCCCGGAGGCGGCCCGGCGGAGCGGTCAGAGCAGCACTGCGCCGGCCGGCGATCGACTCTCGACTATAACACGGCTGAGCTTCGAAGGAAAAGGTTTCGCTCGGCACGACGTCGGAGAGCAAACTTCGGCGTTCGTCCTATAGTACAACTGGACGCACGTCGGCAAGTGGGCCCATGACAAGGCGGGCTGCTGCTCAGAATCTGGGCCCTCTTGGCGCTCGCTCTCGCGCTCTCCATAACGGCTTTGCCCCCTCCCTCCCGCGCCGACGTTGGGCAGCCCGACCACGACAACGTCAGCGCCGCCGGCCTGCAACTCGAGGCGCCGTTGAATGAGCACGAGAGCCGGTGCACGACGCGGCGCGGGTGATTCAGCCCAAGGTGACGGCGACGGCGGAGGGGGTGGCGGCAGAGGAAGAGGCGGCGGCGGCGGCGATGGCCGCGGGGTCGGCCCGCCCGCTTTTGCTGCTGGTGCTGTGGGATGTCGGTCATCTCTCATCTGCCACCACTCGCCAGCGACAAGGTTGCTGGGTCCATGGACGCAGACTTGCTGGAGATTGAAGAGGTGCTCGGCGTGCGTTACTGTGCGATCCGAGCCAGATGGCGCTGAGGAACCCTGTCGATGAAGACGACGACCGCTTGGAGTACCTCGTCTCGGCAGGTCCCGACGACCGTGGCTTCCATTCTGTCGCTTGGTTTTTTCACGGCGACTTGGTGGACCATGCAGGGCGGACACGGTCAAGGCAGCGATACAAGAGTACAAGGACTGGATAAGGATCACGGCGCTGGCGGAGGCGTGTGACGAGGCTGATGCTGAGTAGCCGCACCAGCGCTGCTCAGCGGCAGTTTGCGCCGACCAGGGGCAGGGCCAGTGGTAGACAGTGGACGTGGTGAGGCTGCTCTGCGAGCGATGACACTAGCAGGAGCATCATGAGTGTCATCGGAGTCACTTGTGTTACGATATCACCACGCCGCCACGATCGCAAGGGCCGCCTAAGCGCCTAAGCACCCTAAGCACCCCCGCTTAGGCCGCTTAGGCGCTTCAGGCGAGTGACGCGTGACGGCCGACTCCCCGGGGCCTGGCGTGCCTCCGCCGTGGGCTAAGCGCCTGGGAGAGCCACTCAGCAAGTGGTGTGCGAGCGTGTAGCCTTTAGCGTGCAGTCGGCCACATGCTCGAAAAGTGCAAGTCCGGGCTCGTCTGCACTGGAAAAGTTTTTGATGTTCTGCCCAACACGTGCGTGACCACACCTTCTCCTTCCCGTGAAATCCCTGTGGTGGCGGCGTGCCGTCCTCCCATCCCTCCTTGTTGCATTTCACTTGGTGGAGCACTTGGAGTGCAGTCATCAACCTCACATCCAGGGCCGGGGAGCTAAGAATCGCACGCACCCAGCGGGCCAGATGATCGGCATCGGGTTGCGGGCAAGAGAGCCCTAGCCCTGGGGGGTGCGCGTTCGCAGGGAAAGGGCCGTAAAGTAAACGCGCTACACGGGTCTCCGAGAGGGCTCCGTGTCGACCGGGTTTCCCCTTAACTGCAGAACGCCCCCTCTACTCGGAGCTAACACGGACACACAACGCCACATACTCCACGCACGTACACGGTTACACCTCATGTGTGCTCACTCGGCCTCACTCCCAGAGTCCTGTCCTCCGCCCACCGGGGCGAGCCATCGGTTCGGTCCCGGCATGCGGTAGCCCCGTCTCGTCTTCCTCACTCCGGCTCCCGCCCTCAGTCTCGTCCTCACCGCCGACGCAGTCGGCTAGCACCGAGCCGTCGCGCCGCCCTTGGAGTGAACCCGTCAGACAGTGGCACGCTGGTCCAGACGGGCCCCGCCCCGGCACCTCCCAGCTCCTGCTCGAGCTGACAGAGCTTGGCGTGTCCCGCAGCGGCTAGAGCGAAGCCGTCCGCTGGGCCGCTCCTGTACGTCCGCCGACTCACCAGGTCGGTGCGCACAGAATCTCACCGAGCCACTCGCGCATCCAATGGCTCCAGCGCGCCGGAAGTCAGTGCCCGGCATCTCCCCGAGCTTCGAACCCTCCGCCCTGAACTTCACGTGCTGATGCGGCCCTAGACACCGCGCCGCCCCCGGCCGCTTCGCCCCGCGCCTCGCGCAGCCCCCGCAGCAACAGCCGGACGGCCGCGGTGCACTTAGCCGACCACAACCTCGCCGCCCCGCGTTGTGGCCGCATCGCACGAGTCGCAGTGGTAGCAGTGCCTCCCACCGTCCGTATTATTTTGCCATTGCCAGCACTCCTCCTCGCTGTCAGCCGTCGTCCACGGCATCTCCTCGCCGAACGCGCTTCGCAGGAACGCCCACTTGCACTAGCAGCCGTTGCCTAGGTCTCGGAAGTGATCGGCGGCGGCACTGAGGTCGTGGATGCGCTCGTTTCCCGTGATGTCGTCGGACGAGGTGAGGATCGTGCAACAGGCAGGCGCACCGCCGCGCCCGCCGCGGCTCACCTCCTGGTAGTACCCATCGATGAGGCCACGAGGTGCTCCGGCGTGGATCACCCGCCTTATGCAGCCTTGTTGATGCTAAGGCCAAAGGTGCGCGTGGCAACGACGACGTCTGCCGTGTCGTCCATGAAGTCGGCGAGCGCGCGCTTTCGATCTCGCTGTCCATAGCGGGTGGGTAGGCCCTAAAACGGCGGGAGGGGTAGGGCTATATCGACAGAGCTAGAGGGCTCAACCACCCCTCCACCCCTCCACATTCCACACCCCTCCACCCTCCCGGAGCGAGAGAGGTCCGTCTTCGAGCCCTCCCACTTCCACCCCTCCGACCGGAGGGCTCGCCAGCCCACAGGGTGGAGGGGTCCCCGTCGGATCGGCGTCGGGAGGGCTTCACAGGGCTAACCCCCTCCTCGGACGCCGGGTGGGCTCGGAGGGACGGTCGGACAAGGGAGGATCTTCGTGGCGTCCTCCAAGTCGCTCGGCAGCCAGCTGCTCAGCCGGCCGTACATCTACCTCGTCCTGTTTGCCTGCGTGCACCTCCTGCGCCTCAACTTTGCGGTGGCCACCTTTGCGACGCAGGTGGCGTCGCTCGGCTTCGACGATGCACAGGTGGAGGGGTACGTCATCACCTTTGGGCGGCTGCTGCCCTTTGGCTTTGTTGGCATGCCGCTCACCGGCTACCTGCTCGACAACTCCTTGGCAGCCGCTCGCCCCCGACTCCATGTGTGCCATTTGCCGAAGAATTTCAGCCCTATACCCAAAGCAAAAGCAATATCGGACGATGTTCACAGCTACGCCGACGTTACAAAATTCTTGTGAACGCGCCGCCCCCACACTCTCGGCTGTCTGAACTGATCCCTCGAGAGTTCACGCGGAGTCGGCTGGGGCTATACCAGACAGCACGCTCGGGTCTTTTGCGGCCATAGCAGCGAAGACGCCGTCCATGTGTACCTTCAGGCTCCTGCTTCTGCTCGCTGTCGCGCTTGCTCCTGAGTGCGCTGCACTCCCGCTGGTTGCAACGCCACCGCGCCGCGCCGCTCTGACGGCTGCTGCCGCGGCCGTGCTCACGAGACCGGTGCCTCGCTGCTGGGCGGCGACGTTGGAGGAGGAAGACGACGCAGAGGTCGGGTGCTAATATAGAGGCGGGCGCAACTGTGCACAGCGTCGAATCATGGCTTGAGGTGTGAACAGGTGGACGAGGTGCCGCTGCTGAAATCTACCAGCGGCATGAAGCGCCGGGCGCCGCCGGGCGAGGCGTCTCGTGCAACCTACTCCAAGGCTGAGGGCTCCAAGGCTTTCGCATCAATTGTCGCATGCCGCGCCGGCGTTGCCACCGTCGACAAGCTGTTGCGGGCGGGTGATTTCTCCGGCGCGACGACGCTGCTCGCGCAGCCTCCCTTCTCCTCCTTCAAGCAGTCTGCCCTCGTGCTCGTCAACTCCAAGGTGCTCTCGATGGAAGATATCAAGGCAATCGGCACAGAGAAGCGGTTTGGTGTTGGAGCGGACGTCATCATCATGCTCGGAGGGCTGGCCGACGCGACGGAGCGGTCCGACCGTGGTGCTGGACTCGACTACGCCAGCAAGGCGGCAGCCTCCCTCGACGAGATCATCGCGATCGGGCGGAGCAACGGCCTGTGACCAGCGTGTCGGACACAGTGGACAGTGCACAGCGTGTGACCTTGGAAGCCGCGCCCGCGCCCTTTCGCCGGTGTGTGCTGTGTCGCTGCCACCCGTGCCAGTGCCACGTCTCAGCTCTTACCGCACGCTGGGCATTATTCTAGCCTTGTCGTCGTCCGCTTTTAGAACCTCGTCGACGACGGCGCACTCATGACTCGAGCACATGCCGGAACACAGGCCACACGAGGCGGCGGCGCCCCGCAACAAAGACGTGGAGACTACCACACCAACCAACTCACATGCGGCATGCCACCATGCACTAGACCTTTCTCACACACGTCAACTCACCACAACGCCCAGAGTGGTTACGCAGACGGGCTGTCAGGTGGCAGCCACAACCCGCTCGCCCAGTCCACTGTCCACGGCCGAGTTCCGAGGCTGGTCATTCTCTTTATCGTGCCGGCGGCCCACGCGCCCTTTACTTTTGCTCTGCACGACCTGGCTGCTCGCGGGAACGGACAGCATATGCACACGCCCTGGGTTCACCAGCGGCTCGACTCGCCTGCCACTCCCGTCACGCACCGGCCGAGAGCAGCCGCCCTCGTTTTCCTTTTCGCACCCGTCCTTGGGCAGAAAGGCGGGCTCGAGAGTGCTCCCGGCGGCCGCTTCGTCGGCGCTCAGGCGGCAGGGTATGACCAATCTGCTCTCCGCGTCGTCTCTGACTTCGAATAGCATATCCTCAAACGGCCGCGCGCAAATTTCTTTTTTCCCTACGCTCCGGCAGCCGCGCCGGGCACGGGCACGCCGCGTGATTTCTTCTTTTTCGCCCGTGCCGCCTAGTTCCGCGCTGTCTCCCTTCCCCAGTAGCGCTGGTGTCTCCTTCTCGCTCGCCGACACTAGCTACCAGCCTACCACTGCCATTCCCCAGGTAAATGAGCTGCGCCGCCGCGCGACTATCCTCCCTGCTCGTGCCGCACGGCGCCACCATCGCTGTCGCCGAGTCGTCCGCCGGCGGCCTAATCGCTGCCAAGCTGCTGTCTGTTGCCGGCGCCTCCAAGTTTTTCCGCGGCGGCGTGGTCTGCTACTCGGCGCACTCCAAGGAGGCGCTGCTTGCGCTGGCGACAAAGGCGCCGACGGCCACCGAGGCGCACGCGCTTGCGATGGCGGCGGCAGCTCGGCGGCGGCTCGGGAGCGACTGGGGCCTCGGCGAGACGGGTGTGGCCGGGCCGGGAAAGAACTCGCGCGGTGCGGCTCCGGGCTGCTGTGCCATCGCCGTCGCCGGCCCAGACGGCTTTGAGCGGACGGTGATGCTGTGGCCCGACGACTCGCTCGGCGCAAACGACGCCTACGGGCAGCCGCCGCTGCTCAGCCGCGAGGAGCGGATGAGCGTCTTTTGTGCGGCAGCCGTCGATCTGGCGGTGCAGAGTGCGGCGGCCGTGTACGGGCGAGACGAGTAGTAGGAGATGCGTCCCGCTGATTTCCGCGTCTCCAGCTCCCAGGCTCCGCGGTCCTTTCCGCCATTCCGCATTCGTGTGGCACGCGCTTCGCAGCACTGGGCACTTGGTCTTGGTCTTGGACGTTGGAGGCACTCGCCACGTGTCCCTTTCTGTTTTTTTGTAGCCTTCATTGTAGCGCAGCGATTAAATTTAATTAATAAATAAATAAAAACGGACAGCTCTCTACTGAGAGAGAGAGAGATTTTTAGCAATAGCCAATACCAAACAACTCTAACACTCACACGTCATTTGCGATTTGGGGCCTGCCCTGTTCACGCGCGCGCGAGACGTGCAGACAGGGTTGCCAGGTGAGAGCGAATGGCGCGGTTCATGAGATCATGACTCACACTGACACGGAATCTCTGTGAGTGCAGTGTGACACCCAAAAGGTGTTGGACAACGGTGACACGAGGGCTGGGGGTGTGAAGGGCATAACCATGGTTGCGTGCAGACAATGGAGATAGAGCAGCCCCGGAGCGGAGGCCCGCCCGGGGTATTCAGTGTGTCGCGGGCGCCTAATCGGGATTAATTCCGTCGGGCGCCTACGAATTTACGTTTGCCGTCGGTGTTTCGCAAGCGCGCCTGGCGGCGGCTTGTGCTATGCCTGCTTTGGAGCCCGACGGGAACGCGGGAGCTATGGTCTGGGACATGGGCTGGCCTTCGTGGGGCCGAGGCTTTGCCTCGTGGCCCGCAGTCGGTGCCCTTTGCCTCGTGTTGATGCAAGGCTTTCCGGGGCTAGTTGGCAACAACCTCACCATGGAGTCAGACCAACTCAGCCTACCCATTACGGTTGGCGGGGCCTCCGGCTGCGTCATGAGCGCAGCTCTCACCGCCACCAGCCCCTCCAAGTACCCCAGGGCGATTCTCGAGTTCGTCCTGCCCGCGCTCATTGTGACCACGGCCTACGTTCTGTTGCTGACAGGTGGGGGTGAGCACCACACCACGGGCGACAAGAAGGGGGGGTCGCGACCCTCGACCACCAGGGGCAGCGACTACCTGTCCCTGCTCATCCCACGGTATGTGGGCCAATCGCGCCGGGCATTTATCGGGAGCCTCTTGTTCTTCCTCACGTTCCTGGTTGCAGCAGCAGATGCTGTGTGCCCGACGTGCGGCGGCAACCTCGCGTCGTGCGACTACGACACCTCCCATACTTGCCCCGCCGCCACTGTCGTGGCTAACAACGCGAAAGTGCTCCTCGGCACGGCGGCGGTGAGCACCATGACCATCGCGAACCTGCTCCGACCACGGTTCCTGCGGGTCCTGGGAGGGGGAATGCTGCAGCGCTTTGTAGCCCTGCACCGCCAACCCGAGAAGGGCACGACTTTCGAGATCAAGCGGACCACAAAACCATCCGAGGTGACGGCGGCAATGCAAACTGGGAGAATCTCCCAGATTGACGCGGCGACACAGATCCAGCAAGTGATCGAAGAGATTGACCAGGCGATCGACACGGCGGGGGACGACGCCGCAAAGGCGCTGCTCGAGAGGGAGAAAGAAAAGTGGACGGACTACCTGAAAGGGGGCTTCAAATATGTCACTTCAGCGACCGAGTCTGACGGCCTCAGTGGACCAGAGGGGACGAGCGTCACCGGTTCCATGTCGCTGCTCTGGGCGAATGTCTCCACGTTCATCAGTCGGGGTGAGAGCTGCGATCGCGCAGACGTCACCAGGATGGTCCAAACCTTTACAGCTCAGCCCCTCGCATGTTACTGCAGTGTGACACCCAAAAGGTGTTGGACAACGGTGACACGAGGGCTGGGGGTGTGAAGGGCATAACCATGGTTGCGTGCAGACAATGGAGATAGAGCAGCCCCGGAGCGGAGGCCCGCCCGGGGTATTCAGTGTGTCGCGGGCGCCTAATCGGGATTAATTCCGTCGGGCGCCTACGAATTTACGTTTGCCGTCGGTGTTTCGCAAGCGCGCCTGGCGGCGGCTTGTGCTATGCCTGCTTTGGAGCCCGACGGGAACGCGGGAGCTATGGTCTCCCACCCTCCTCCCCTATAGCCTCTCACAGTCTGGCGACAGTGGGGGGTGAGTGCGAATTTCCGCAGTGTGTGCGTCTTCTCGCTTTGACAACACGCGGATGGTCCAAACCTTTACAGCTCAGCCCCTCGCATGTTACATAGGTAAAAAGGAATTCCCCCCCAAAGCCACAAACAACACAATCAATGATTTACTTTGGATTCCTATGCTCTTGGGAGTCACCTTGGTGACCAGTGAGGGTGGAGGCCGCCGAACCTTCTTTTCTAGACGGCTAGGATTGAGAGCATGCAGCCACGCCGGAACGCGCAAGCTGGCAGCTCACGTCGCGCACACGGATCCGACCCAGGAGCCGCTCCTCAACCTCGCGCCCAAGAAGGTGAACTGGGATCTCAAGCGCGACATCGAGCCGCAGATGAAGAAGCTGCGAGCCGCGACCGACCGCGCCATCATCGATCCCCTTTCCGGCATCAGGAGGCAGAAACCGCAACCGCGACAGAATCTGATAAGTGAGAATCGAACGGGCAGAATCAGATCGAGTAGGCAGAAACGGAAGCTGAGCGAGGAATCCTGCCCGGAGGCTGAGTGCGTGGAAAGGGGAGGGGCAGAATCAGATCGAGTCAGCAGAACCGGAAAAGTCGAGTGAGAATCTCTCGAGCCTCCGCATACAGAATCCTGTCTTGGGTGGCAGAATCGCTAGTGCAGAATCCTCAGGCGTGGACAGGGTTCTCCAAGACTGGATGGCGAAGACGTCTGTCTCGCAGACGCACGTCTCGACTCCCGCCGCGGCCTCGCCTGCCGGGCACCACAAACGCCGGCAACGGAGGGCGGTGCTTCAGGTGCGGCCGCGCGGGCCACTGGTCCCGTGACTGCACCCACATTGCAATGGCCATGACCGCTCGCATGTCCTCGCCCTGCCACGTCTGCGGCGGCAGGATCAACCCCACCTCCGACCGCATCTGCCGGCTCAGCGTCGGGCCGTACGCGGGCAGGTGGGCGCACCACAGCTGCGCTCTCAACCATCTCGTCAAGCCTAGGGGAGGACGCGAGCAACGTGGATGGAGATCTGAGCCCGCCCTCCCTCGCGTCTGAACCACAGCGTGTCCCGGTCCGTAGTTTCTCTTCTTATCCGTTACCATGTAGAGCAAGGTCGAGGGCGGGCCCTTTCGGGCTCGGGCCGCCCTCTCGCCCGCACCTCTGCGGGGCTTGCACGTGGCAGCGGCGGCTCAAGATCCCAGCGATCTCGAGTTCTTCACGCTATCCACTGCGCCGCGGCTTCGCCGCGCCCATCCAAGCCCAGGGCTTGGTTGGCTGATACCCGCATCTCGCTCTGCGCATCTCTGAGGCTACCCGCGCGCCGACTACTACGCGCGCGGCGAGAGGCGCACCCCATCGGGGACAGGATTGAGGCCCCTGTACAAGCTCGGCAACGCTGCCGTCGTTGCCCTCCCGAGCCCTCAACACGCGATGCCGCACATTGCGCAAGCCGTTCTGCGCACATGCCGCAGGGAGGAGTTTTCACTCTTCCGTCTGAGTTTCTCCTTCCTGCAGGGCGAGAGACATCAGCCTCTCTACTTCCAGGGGAACATCTATGCCACACGCTATCCCTAGGACGGTCCACAACCCACACTCTCGCTGCAGTCGATCCAGCCCTCGCACTCCCCACTGGAGATCTAGCCGAGGCCCCCAGGCTGGGACACGGACAGGATTGGAGCCCCTGTGCTGCGTCCAAGGACCGGCACGCCCCCCTCTTTGGGCCATTCCCTTGTCCAAAGTTCGAGTGATAGCCAAAGATATACTTGACTATACATTTCAAAGATACACCTTTATAACATCCCACCGGTGTATCTTCGAAGTGTATCTTCGAGTGTATCTTGAGTGTATCTCAGCGCCGGGCGCCCCAGGACCAGTTGCAGAGGACGCAGGTGGCCGGGTCCCACGAGTGCTGGCACTGGCCTGGCTGGGGCTCACCCACAGGGCCCACAGGGATGACTGGCTCCGAGGGCAAGGGGTGGTAGCCCATGGGGAGAGGGACTACCGGCACACACGGCACACCGGGACCCGTGAGAGGAGACTGTGGAGGCTGCGCCAGCGCGGGCGTGAGCGGCGGCCTCTGCGGCCGCCTGGCCTGCTTGCGCGCCTCCTTGGCCGCCTGCTCTACCGCCATATCCTACAGCCCAGGGAAGGAGGACTGAGCGCAGCCAGGATGGGTGCGGGCTCAGGAGCGCACCTCTGGGCGGCGGCGAGGCTTGCGAGCTGCAGGCGGCGGCAGCTCCGACCCGTACTCGTGGTAGTAGGCCAGCTTGGCGGCCGCCTCCTCGGCTGTCGCGCTGTTCGAGCCGGGCAGGTGGCGCTGAAACTTCTCGCCGACCGGCTTGAACTTGGCGCAAAAGGGGTTGTTGCGCTTCTTGCTGCCGCCTTGCACGATAACGTTCTCGAAGCCGGTGCTGGATGCGGACGACATGCGGAGGGCCACGGGCTTGCCCTTCCAGACGCCGGCGCGGAACCAGACGCCATTGGAGCCCTCAAAGGGCGGGCCGAGCCCGTCCAGCTCCATGAGCAACTGCCGCTCCCGCTTCCGTGTATCTTCACTATGAACGCGCTCCGTGAAGATACACCGCTTCGACCTGGAACCCGTGTATCTTCGTATGAAGATACACCGCTTCGGCGCGGAACCCGCATAAGTAAATCTGCGGTGTATCTTCGGTGTATCTTCCGTGCGTCTAGATACACGGAGTGGTGTATCTTCTCTCATGACACGAACCTCCACCCGGGGAACCTCCCAAAGGGGGGGGGCGTGCCGGTCCTTGGCTGCGTCTGTGGTGATATGCCGATATGATATGTGGGGGACGACACTTTCTCCTCCCTATTCATGTGAGTCACTCGACTGCGTCGAGGGGGGGGACGTCTGAACCACAGCGTGTCCCGGTCCGTAGTTTCTCTTCTTATCCGTTACCATGTAGAGCAAGGTCGAGGGCGGGCCCTTTCGGGCTCGGGCCGCCCTCTCGCCCGCACCTCTGCGGGGCTTGCACGCCTCGCTCAGTGTGCTTCTCCTCCTTTCCAGTGTCTCTCCCCCCTGTCTATCAGAGCCCGAACGCATTCATCGAACACTCTTGTGCATGGGCTATTGAGGACAACATCAGCTGCGTAGAATAGAATGATTGTTTGGCTTCACCCTTAGTTCTGTGAGTGCGTTCGCAGAAAAGGGCTAAGATTGGAGATTCGTTGGCGTTTGAAAGAATTTCAGAATAAAGCTCCCTCGCACGACACTAGGCACGGGACTGGCGGCGCACTTAGGCGTTTGAAAGAAATCGGTCCTTGGCGGACTGCCAGCATCACGACTGAGTCGGCTACTGAGTAAGCTCACTCGCTCGCACTGGAAAACGTGGGTGGCTGTGTGTAATGGCTCTTCTCCTCGCCTCGTGCGCGCTTGGATACCAGCACTGGACCGGTTCTGCTCTCGAGCAGGCTCTCGCCTCTTCGTCCGACCATCTCGCCCCGACCATCAGCCTCATCAGTGAGCCAGCGCCGCTTGCAGAGCGCACTCCAGTCGTGATGCTGCATGGCATGGGCGACAGCGGCACAAACCCCGGTATGCGTTCTCTGTGCGACACCGCATCGGGAAAGTATCCGGGGCTCCACGTCGTGTGCTCCACCGTTGCGGACGGCGCCGCGTCCATCACGACCACTCTTGACAAGCAGATTGAAGAGTTCACCGCCAGCGTCCGTGCAGACGCGAAGCTGGCCAACGGCTTCACCGCGGTCGGTCTGAGTCAGGGCAACCTCGTGCTGCGCGGCTACATCCAGCGCGTCAACGACCCTCCCGTGCACAAGTTCATCTCCATGTGCGGGCGAGGCGGCGGTCCTGCAGGCAGCTCGCCATAGTACACTGCCGTTATGGATCGGTGCGAGAGATAGGCCGCACAACGGCGTGGGCACATGCCCGGACAACGTCCTCTACAAGCTCATCTGCCCGCTCTGGCGGCTCGACTCGTATGGCGCGCCGATCGCCTTCAGCGACTACTGGAAGGACGTTGCTGACAAGGCAACCTACCTCAAAAAAAGTCGCTGGCTCGCCGACATGAACAACGAGCGGGAGGCCAAGAATGTCACCTACGTCAAGAACCTAAAGAGCCTGACGCAGCTCGTCTTCGTCGAGGCGCTGCAGGACACGATGGTGGTGCCTCACGCGTCCGAGACGATGGGCTTCTGGGCCTGGGGGTCGAGACTAGCCTAGCCGAGACTAGCCGAGATCAGCCAAGATCAGCCGAGAGCAGCCGTGCTAACTCACCAGCCCTGCCCCACAGGTCGCCCGGCTCGGTGGTGCCGCTCAACGCGACCACGGCGTACAAAGAGGACTGGCTTGGGCTCAAGGCGATGGCGGAGACGAAGAAGCTCGTGACGTACAGCTACCAGGGCGAGCACCTCCGCTGGTCAAGCGCCTTTTGGGACCAGACGATCCTGCCCTTCCTCGCCGACTAAGTAAGTTCTAGGCGCTTTCCACATACACCGCGGGCGCCAAGTTGTTGCTTGTTCGCTCGTCGAGGTGAGTTGAGAGTCAGAGTGCACACGCTGAAATTCACGTTTCTCACCGAGCTGTGCGATGTGTGGTGCGGACTGCGGTGTCCTGTGTGCGTGACGTTGGTCGTTGCGTCTGGTTCTGTGCGTAAAATATGTGGGTTGTTCGCGCTAAGCGAGGTGTGTGCTTTTACTGTGTAGAGTGATTCTGAGATCAGGTTGGGCGACTGGCAGACATTTCAAAAATTTGGCGCCGCAGGCGCCCGCTGCGTGCCCACCATGGTTGGGCGCGCAGCGAAGAAAATTTTGCGCTCTCGACAGCCTTTTCTAATAGGAAAATGGCCTCTACTCGGCGCCATACCGCTTGTCGGCGCACAGCGGAGTTCGCAAGCCGGACCTGCTGCCTTCCCTTCTACGTACACTTTCAGAATGGAGGCTCAAACGCAGCGCAGGGCTCAGACCAAGTGCAAGTCGATTTGTACCACAAAGTTGGTAGACAGTGCCAAAACCGCGGAACCGAAAATGGCGTTTAATTTCGCGCACCTGCTGTCCGCCGCCTGTGGCGGCGCTCCGCACCGCTTGAGGCGCCTGCGGCGCCCCTGGCGGCGCGCTGTCCGCGCGCACTATGTCAAAACCCCACTGAGAAATTATAAATTTCTCTAGAGCCGGTGCCGTCACTAGATGAAGTGCTCCACTGGGCCCCCGGAACACGCCTGCGCGGCGGCGAGCAGTGAGGAGGCGCGGAAAGCTGATTTTTTTACTTTTGGACGCATTTCGGGCTCCGTACTGGTTGACGCAGAGCCGCACGCGTCGACCGGCGCCGTTCGCGACCACGAGGGCGGATGCTGGCCATCCCGGGCTCTGTGCACATCGGCAGCGCGCGTTCTACGCGCTCCGCTATCCAGGTCTTGGCGCCCCACCTCGAAAGCGCCGTTTTTATCTCGTGCAATCTCGAGCCATGGAGATTAGGCCGAGATCGCTTTGAGCTGCGGGAGATGTTTGGGAGATACAGCTACAGTCACACGGACCCGCGGGGCGTGCGCAGCTCGCGACGGAGATGTTTGTAGAGCCCGGGCTCGCTGCGAAGCGATGAGCGGCGCCCGAACGGCACCGGGCCGCGTGCCGCTCTCTGCAGCTCCGACGCGGCCGGGCGGCTGCCAGAGCCGCACGCGCTGACCGGCGCCGTTCGCGACCACGAGGGCGGATGCTGGCCATCCCGGGCTCTGTGCACATCAGCAGCGCGCGTTCTACGCGCTCCGCTATCCAGGTCTTGGCGCCCCACCTCGAAAGCGCCGTTTTTATCTCGTGCAATCTCGAGCCATGGAGATTAGGCCGAGATCGCTTTGAGCTGCGGGAGATGTTTGGGAGATACAGCTACAGTCACACGGACCCGCGGGGCGTGCGCAGCTCGCGACGGAGATGTTTGTAGAGCCCGGGCTCGCTGCGAAGCGATGAGCGGCGCCCGAACGGCACCGGGCCGCGTGCCGCTCTCTGCAGCTCCGACGCGGCCGGGCGGCTGCCAGAGCCGCACGCGCTGACCGGCGCCGTTCGCGACCACGAGGGCGGATGCTGGCCATCCCGGGCTCTGTGCACATCAGCAGCGCGCGTTCTACGCGCTCCGCTGTCCAGATCTTGGCGCCCCACCTCGAGAGCGCCGTTTTTATCTCGTGCAATCTCGAGCTGTGGAGATTAGGGGAGATCGCTTTGAGCTGCGAGAGATGTTTGGGAGATACAGCTACAGTCACACGGACCCGCGGGGCGTGCGCAGCTCGCGACGGAGATGTTTACAGAGCCCGGGCTCGCTGCGAAGCGGTGAGCGGCGCCCGAACGGCAGGGTAGCGTGTCGACCTAGACTGAACGCGACCGAGCAGCAAGGTACTAGGAGTGGCAGCCCGTGACAGCACCGGCAATACGCTTGGGGAGCGGTAGAGCAACGGCCCTGGTAGTGGTGGGCGAAGCAGCGACGGCGATGGCGATGGCAGTGGCGGCCCTGGCGGCGACGGCCGTGTTGGCGGATGAGGCGGCGAGACGGCGACGGCGACCAGGGCGACCTGTGCAGGCCGTCACGAGTCGTCATAGAGGTCGAAGTACTTTTCATCGCCTTCCAAGCCCTCGTCGAGCACGACCGCGTCCGCGCGCGCTGCCGCCGCAGCCCCTGCTCGGCGGAAGGCGTCCTGCAGCGGATGCTCGTAGGGAAGCGCGTCCTCTCGCGCCGCTGCCCGGAGGAGCCAGCGCAGCCGCACGCGCTCCTCGTGCATGAAGGCCGTGTTTGCTGCGCCGGCGGCCTCTCGCTCCCTCCTGTTCCTGAGCGCTCCGAGCGGGCTGATGCCCGGGCTGGTCGAGAGGTACTCGGCAAAGGACTGCTTGCTCATCAGCTCGTCGTCCGCGCAGTAGGCGAAGAGGCGGCGGCGGAACCAATGCGCCCACGGCCCGCACTGGTAGCCGTCGCTCTGCAAGTTGAGCGTCACGCTGACTAGCTGCCAGCCCGTGTCCTTTGGCGCCGCGTCGAAGGCGTCCCGAACGCGCGCTAGAGGATGCGTGCGGCTGAAAATGCTGGTGCCGAACGGCTCCCAGTGCACGGCGAGCCGCTGAGGCCCGATGAGCGCGACGTTGTGCCAATGGGCGCCGTCGCAGACCTGCTGCAACATCACGCAGTCGCAGAGTTGCAGCACCCGCTGCCCTCCTCTTTGACGGAAGATGCTGCATGCCGAGGCTACGTCGCGGGGGTAGTTGTACCGCAGCGGCGAGCCGGCGCCACTCTCGCTGTCTCGACGCTCGTCTACGTAGTGTGCGTTGGCGAGGTTCGAGTCGCTGAACCACTGCCGGTGGTAAGATGAGATGTAGCCAGCCTCGCCGACGCGCAAGTGGGGCGGTCCCTGTAGCTCTGGCTCCACCAGCTCGACCTCCACCTCCTCGTCGTCGGAGCCGGGTCTGCCGGCAAACAGCGCCTCGTCCTCGACCTCGTCCTCCCCTCCCGTCTCTTCTCCCTTCCTGCGGGCTTCCATGTCTGATATGATCGTGTCCCACGACACCCCCCCACCCTCGGCAGCGGCTCTAGCCGCCTCGGCGTCCTCAGCTATCGCGCTGCGGCGCCAGCGAGGCGCCTCTGCCGAGCCAATCTGGCTCACATCAGAGACAGGGTTCCACAGCTGTTTCATCGACCATGTCTCCACCTTGGTGAAGAACGGGCACTCCACGTACACGTTCTCCTCCTCGGTATCCTCGTGCAGCCAGCGAATCTTTATCTTGATTCTCATGACCGCCTCGACGCGAGCGAGGTACACCTCTGGGTCTCCATCCTGCCGGACGGCCCAGAGGACCTCCACGACGTTCCCCACCTGCAGCGACCTCCGGATCGCCGCTGTGCTCACGCCCTTCTCCAACGGCCAGCCCGGCTGGCGACCCTCGCCCTCCGCCGAGCTCGCCGTCCCGCCGTCGGCCGCGTCGGTCGAGCCTCCGGCCTCGCCCGAGCCCTCCTCCCCCTCCTCCTCCGCCCCGCCCTCCTCCTCCTCCTCCTGCGGCTCGTCCACGAACGCCGAGAGCTCCATGCTGTCGAGCCGGAGATCCTGCAGCTGCGCGGCGAGGCCCTCCTTCTCGGTGACTCGCTTGGACACGTTGTGTCCGAGAGCGGCCGACGCGGCGCTCCAATCGGCTGCCGTTGTCGGGTAAACGTGCCCGCGGTGCCGCGGTGCCGTGAGCCTTGTCGCGCACATCTCCGACCGGCGCTGCGTCCCGTGCAAATCGCGAGAGAGCGTCTTGACGACCGTCTCCGAGAAGAAGTTGCTGATCGGCACAAAGACGCCGACGCTCCAGATGGAATCGTAGACGTCGCTACCGCCCGCCACGTCGCGCAGCTGCGTCGGCCGCTTACAGCTTGCCAGCAGCTTAAAGACGCCGAGGGCGTCGTCCTGAAACCAGAGGCCGACCCCCTCGGTGGCGTTGGTGATCGCAGCGCTAAGCTCGGTGGCATCGGCCGAGTCGGGGAGGTGCGGCAGCATGCTCTGGATTAAGCCTCCCCGGCCCTGCTTCGCGAGCGCCAGCAGCTCCTGCGCCGAGAGAACAGCATGCTCTCCCTCCTCGTCCATAGTTCCCAGCGCCACGAGCGCGGGGTTCGTCCGCCACGCTGCCGTGTGCTGTCGGAAGTAGGTAGAAGCAGCGCGTGCGGCCTTGCGCACGATGGCCCGCACATCCAGGCGCGAGAACGCCGCCGTGTTCTTGGCGACCATTGCTCGCAGCGGCGCAAAGTCGCCCTTCCATGGACGGCCGCCTTCGAGGTCGCGCGTCTCGTCGTTGTTGCTGGCGAGCGCGTCGAGGTAGGCGAGCCGCAGGCGAAGCACGCGGGGTGCCTTGAACGCCACGCCCGGCCCGTCGTTCTCGGTAAACTTGAGGAAGCGGTCGGCCGACCGCTCGCCGTAGATGGCCAGGAACGAGAGCCACACGCGTATCTCCGGGTCGAGGAGCTCAAGCAGCAGCTCGCGCCGCGCGGCGTCCTTGATCGAGCTCACCTTCTCGAGCAGCGTGGCGCCAGTCAGCGCCAGCTTCTCACCGAACTCGTCGGTCTGCTCGGCGTCGGCAAAGAGCCCCTCGTCGCCCTGCGCGCAGAGCCACTCGTGCAAGAGACAGCACACGATCAGCTCGAGGCGCCGCGTCGTGGGCGCCAGCCACATGCACGTGTACACCCAGTAGAGCCACCGGGTGTCCACGCCTCCCGGCATGTCGCCGAGACGCGCCAGCCCCTCCGAGACGCGGACATAGTTTTTGCAGCCCTTCGACTCCTTGACGGCGAGCACGACGTCGGCCAGCAGCTGCGTCAGAGGGAGCGTGGGGAAGCGTTGGAGGGGTGTGTGAGCGCCTCTTACGTCGGGCGTGGCGCGCCTCCGGGATGCGATGCCGTCCGCTTTTGGTGGAGCCCGAGTGCGCGAGCAGGTGCTCGCGGCGGCAGGCACCAGCCGCCTCGCAGACATTCTTCACCTCGTTGTTGATCACGTGGGACAAGCAGAGGATAAAAAAGCACAGCACGTGCTTTGCCGCACGCATCGAGGTCCAGATGTGCGCAAAGGCGCCGCCCTTGTGCCGCTCCGACGCAATGGTCAAGCTGGCATTGGAGGCGGTGCCGTCGGAGACGCAGAAGTCGATCCGATCGATCGGCAGGCCGAGCTCGTTGACCGCGCGCACATTGCTCGCGCCGACGTTCACGCCCGTCTTCTTGTGGCCATCGGCGTCTGGCCGGAGCTTAAAGGTGGCGATCACCTCGCGCTCACGCAGCGCCGGCAGCCTCTCGCACGACAGCGTGACGACGACCCAGGCCACCTTGTTGATCGTCACCTCGTCCCACTGCAGCACGTTTCGCCGCTTCGAGAAGGAGTTCTCCACAGCTCTCTGGCGCTGCACGAACCAGAACTGCATGTCGTGCAAGCGGACCGTCTCGTGGCTCTCGTGCTGCGGCCGCTCCGCCTCCGGGAGCGACTTCAGGTACCGCTTCGAGCAGGCCGTGGCGACGCCCTGCGCGCCACGCAGCGAGAGGGTCTTACCCGCCGCCGAATGGTAGAGCACGTTCGTCTCCTCTCGCCATTCTGGGAGGTAGACCCCCCCCGCTCGGCTCGCGGGCAGCGCCAGGGTCGACGCCGCCGCGCCGGGTCTGCCGGGAGGCCGCCACGAGAGCATGGCCACGTGAGTGCGCCGCATAAGCTCGAGGATCGTCTCGCCGGGCAGGACCTCGAGCGTGCGAAAGCGTCCGGCGCCGCGCAGCAACGAGCAGTATTGTCGCTTAAAGCGCTCGAGCTGGACCCGCAGCTCGCGCTGGAGGCTGGGGCTGCGCTGCAGCACCGCGTGGAGGGCGTGCAGCTCGTACAGCCCGCGGAGGCGCGGGATCTCGTCGGGGTGCCGCGCCTGCTCGGCAAGCGCGCGAAAGCACATTCCTAGCCGGCGAGGCTTGAGTGCGACGGCGTTCTCGTCCATGGTCTCCAAGGCAAACTCGGCCATGGACAGCTGCCAGACGGCATCTGTGCCCCACGCAGCCTGCGGGTTGGAGAGCAGGCGCAGCATGTCGCGCTCCTTCTCCTGCCAGAGCTCGCGCAGATTGGCGAGCGCAGTCTCAATCTCCGCCCGCTGCGCTCGCAGCAGCTGCGACCTCGCCAACGCAGATTGCCTAGTCTGCACACCGGTCTCGAGGGCCTCGAGTGCGTCTGCGGCCGCAGCCTCCGCCAGCTGCACGCTGAGGCTACCCGTCGCGACGCCAGCGGCGCTAGTCAGCTGCGAGTCCTCAAGGCGAGGCCGCTGCGCCGTCCTGGCGCCTGTGGCGGTCGCGGGTGACCGACCTTTGCCGTAGCCGGGTTGGCGAACGCAAGCGGAGGCGGTCTGCCCAGCCTTGGAGGCGGCGGCTGCGGCGGGCAGCCGCGCCTTTTGGACGGTAGACGCGCGAGAGGCCTTTTGAGCGGCTTCAGCTCGCTGACTGCGCGCCTGCTTTTGGCACACCACCCACTCGCCGCCGACAGCCTCGTATTGTGGTGCTTCCGATCGTGACGAGGGCTCAGACGGACCGCGCGAGCCGGCTGCACCAGAGACCTCCTTTGGAGGACGATGAGCGCCTTGCATGACGCCCTTGGCCTTGCGGCCGTGTGCAGGCTTCTTCTTCGGCGCCATTGCGACCTGCTTTGAAGGCGCCTCGAAGCTAGCTCGATGGGTGCGGGTTCATCGCGTGTCTTTTCCTGCGGCCCACTGTGAAATCGGGACCTGAGCTCTCGTTTTAACACAGCCCGTAAGGTGCCCCGCCGGGGTGCCGGTTCGTTTTCCGCCCACGATCATGACCTCGGAGAACGCATTAGCCGCTACAGCGGAAGCTGTGATTTCGGCTACCTCGGCCATTTCGATGTAGCGGCTAATGCGTTTCGCGACATAATCGCTAAAACTCGAGCCAGAGCTATGGGCGCCGAGTTCGCCACCCAATTTGTGTTAAAACGGAAGCAGGGCTTTTGGTTCGTTAACTGTAGACCACACGGACGCGCGGCCGGCGGCTGAGAAGGCCACGCAGCCCCTCTTCCTGGTCACTGACGGGAGCACTGGTCGGCGTGTAGACCCCAAGATGGCGCTGTTCGCGCCTCCCGTCCACCACTACCGATCAGGTGGCCGGCCTGGGTGCCCCCCCGGCGGGTGGGAAAGGGCGCAAAGCTCCGTTTCATTGCCTACCCCTGTAGTTTTGACATAGTGCGCGCGCCCCTCTGTGGTTTTCGTGGGGGGCTCGGCTCTCGTAACTCTCGATTTGTACCGGATTTCGACGTTAGTGGCAAAACTGCGGAACCGAAAATGGCGTTTAATTTTGCGCACCTGCTGTCCGCCGCCTGCGGCGGCGCTCCGCGCCGCTTGGGGCGCCTGCGGCGCCCCCCTGGCAGGTCCTGGCAGCAGTGTGTACGGCTGCGGGTGCGCCCGGTACACAACCGGCGCTCTATGGCGTGCTCCGGGGGAGCACGACTACGCAGTCGTGGCTTCCACACGCGAGAGAGTGGCTTCTATATTTACGAAAACATTGGGCGTCCCTAGTGCCGCATCCATAAGAAGTGACGTCACGGTTCCAGGAGCGCCTGGCGGCACAGCTTAGAGTGGCAGCCGAGCGCCGGCCACGACTATCGAGTCGCCGTCGCGGAGCTGAGGGCTGGCCGACGGGTGGCGCGGTCTTCCTCCCAGCGCCACCCATCGGTCAGCCCTCAGATCGATCGATCGGCGCTCAAAGTCGCTTCAGATCCGAGAAAGCTGCTGGCGCCGCTGCCGATCCCAGCCGCGACGCCAGCAGCTTCCTCTGCTCTCCAATGCGCCGAGAAGCGACGCGGCGGTGCTCGGCTCGCCATGCACGATGACGGCTCCGCTGGGTGCTCGTCGGCCGGTCCGGTGGCACCCTATTCGCGCGTCACCTGCCGGCGTCCCGACGACAGCCTCGCGCCGCCGCTGATGGAGGGGCGGTCGGCGCCACTGCCGCCGCGCCGCCGGTGGGAGAGGCACTGGTGGTGGCCTGGGCGGCCCTCCGCCGCCGCTCGGCGCGCCCGGGCAGCGGTGGCAGCCTGCGCCGCCCCCGCTTCGAGCGGGCGCCCCCGCTTCGAGCGGGCGCCCGGGACGGGTTCCCCGCTTCGAGCGGGGAGATCGGCCTGGGATTCGCTTTCTGAAATGTCTGCCTCCAAAGGGGAAACGCCCAACCTGATCTCAGAATCACTCTGTATTTGTAAAAAACGACTCTCTGAGAGCGCCACAGGGGAGCTCGCGCCGAGATGCCGCAGATAGCGCGAAACACGGAGAAAGAGAGCCGAGATCTGATCGAGGACAACTGCTCGAGGAGCGAACATGGAACAACGCGACCCGGGAGTATCAAAAACTGCGACGGCAGAGCGCCATGCATGCATGCTGCGATGGCGGGGCTAGTTCTGGTTCGAAATGAGCTGCGCCAGCTCTGCATGGTAGACGCCACGGTTGAAGGCGTCGGAGAGCAGCGCGCGGTTCTGCAGGTGCCGCATCACCTGGCCGGGCGTGGCGGAGAGGAGCAGGCAGAGGCCGATGAGCAGCCCGCCTATAGCGAGGAGGGCGGCGCTCTCAGGTTAGGGCGTCCTCTGGGTGAGCGCCGGCGTGGGCAGAGGGGCGAGCTGCCGAGGAGGTAGTCGTACGCCTTGCCGGCGATCAGCACAAAGTACGGCAGCTGGCCAAACGCGTACGGGATGCGGATGAGCGCGGCGGTGAGGTAGGCGGCGGCAACGAAGAGGTGCAGCGCGTGGAGGAGCGAGACGTGGACGCCGACCCAGGGCAGCGCGTAGAACAGGCTGAAGGCGAGCAGCGCCGACGAGAGCAGCCGCAGAAGCACGGGCCGAGCGCGCAGCAGCAGCGGCATCCACAGGAAGGCGAGGACGATGGCGAGGGTGCCACCGACCAGCAGCGCGGCGAGCTGCAGCTCGTCGAGCAGCGCGCCCGACGCGATGGCGCGCCGCGAGACGGAGACGAGGATGCCGACGCTGGTGAGGCCATACCGCACGCCGGGCAACAGGATGAAGGCCTTCTTTGCCCACGAGCCCGTCTGCAGGTACTCTCGCTCCTCGCGCCACCACGCCTCCCAGCTCGTCGTCACTGACGAGTCGAGCCGCTCCATCCAGCGCAGCCACTGCCACAGGTCCTCCAAGTTCTTCTTCATGTCGAAGGCGAGCGGGTTGAACCAGAACGGAGAGAAGAGCCACGCAAAGGCGACCGCCCAGATGGACCAGCAGGTGCGCAGGTAGGCCGGCCCGCCGCCAACCTCCTTCCACGCGCCGAGGGTCCACAGCAGGATCAGCCCCCACACCAGCTCGAAGCCGTTGTAGAGGTGTGAGCCTGCGGGGCGGCGGCGGGGGAGGGGGGAGTGGAGGGGGGGAGACGAGCGCTCGCCGGCGACCGCACGCGGCCACTCTAGCCGGCGCTGGCAGCGCGACTCTGCTGCGCACCTGAGTAGAAGCGGTAGAGCTCCGCGAACTCCTCGTGCCGCATCACAAAGCCGCGCCCCGTCGGGCGGTACTTTGCGCCGCCGTACTTGAGCGTCGAGTCAAAGTAGTACGCCTGCGTCGGGGCAGGGCGCTGGGTGCCTCCGTGCCGAGGGCCCAGGGGAGGGGGGGGGGGGGGTGCGCCTTTGTCCCCATGTGGAACATAAAGAAGAGGAGCGAGCCCGACACGTTGACGCGCCACATCTCGAGCAGCGCGCGCACGACGCCGTGCTCGACGGCGAGGTAGCAGAGGATGGGCACGTTGAGGAGCAGGCCTGCGCCGCTCGCGTGCCGGGGGGGTGGGTCCCCACCCGTGCGGGTAGGGGGGGGGGCGGGGGGGGGGGGGCGCCGAGCTGGACGACCCACTGCGCGTTGAGCAGGTCGGCGACCGGCACGCCGACGTCCAGCTGGAGCAGGTGCGGCAGCAGCGTCACGTAGAGGAAGAAGAAGAGCGCGAAGACGGTGGCGGCGTTGTTGAAGTAGAAGCCGGGGCCCGAGTAGTAGAAGGAGAAGGAGCGCGTCAGGTCGAGCCGTTGCGCGATCCGGAAGACGTCGCGCGAGAGGCACTGCTCGGCGTTGCCCGAGGCCAGCTTCGCCTCGAACTTGTAGATTTGCTGCATGCCGACGTCGCGGCCCTTGCCCACCTGCACATACTCGGCGTACGGCACGGTGCCGCCCCGCAGCGTCGTGTTGAAGCCAGCGTAGACGTCCTCCGACAGGTTGATGCCCTTGGACGCCTTCGAGACGCCTCCCGTCGACATGGCGAAGATCTTGTCGAAGACGTCGGGGTGGCCGTAGTGCTGCCGGATGTGGAGGGGGTCCGAGAGGACGCGCTGCGTGAGAGTGACGAAGCAGCCCTCCTGCAGGGCCATGTACGACGCCAAGCTCGACAGCTCGCCCGTGAAGATGTGCTCGCGGAAGCCGACGATCGTGGCGGTCGGGTGGATGCGGAACTCCTGCAGCAAGTTGCGCATCTTGAGCGCCTCCTCGAAGTAGCCGCTCTGGTTCATGTCGATGGCCTGGATCGTCTCGCCTCGCGTGAAGATGACGGCGTGGTTCTGGTTCTCGGGCTTGCCCTCGCCAATCATGATGTCGCCTACAGCGGGCGCGCACGCGCACCGGCTGAGGGGTGCGGGGTGCGGGCCGGTTGTCCTCCCCCAGGGGCTGCTGTGCCGGGTAGCTGCACACGGTAGACCTGCTGCACCGCCTCCTCGCCGCCGTCGGAGCAGCCCTTGATGAGGACCGAGTAGTAGCGGATCGTCTCGCGCAGCGCGAGCGTGCCGTCTGGCTCGCGCACCTTGGTGAGGGTCGACGTCTTGTCGACGTAGGCCACGCGCAGGTTGGGGAAGCGCTGCAGCAGAAACTCGGTGTCGGCCGCCTTTGGGTCGCGGTTGCGCTTGTGCGTGCCGTAGAGCTGGCACGAGACGACGTACGAGTACTTTGAGCGAACCAGCTGCTCCAGCGACTCGCCCTCGTACCCCTCCCACCGCGCCAGCAGCCGCAGCGCACGCTCGTGGCACATCATGCCTGCGGCGACGCGCGGGTGGCGGGGGCGGGGGGAGGCGGAGGGGGGCGGTGAGCGCCAGGGCGCGTGCGGTGCGGCGGTGCGCTCCCTGGACGGTGCGCATCTCGGCTGCCATCTCGGCTACCATCTCGGCTGCACTCGGCTGTCATCTCGGCTGCATCGACGGCGCGCCCTCGACAGTGCGCATCAGGGTCTGGCCGCGGAAGGAGGCCCACGCGCGGAGCTCGAGCACGAGGTCCTTCTCCTTGAAGAGCCGCGCCTCCTCGCTAGCCTTGACGCCGACCCGCTCGAGGAAGTTGGACCACTCGTCCGGGTGCACCTGCTCGCAGCTCCAGGTGTGAAGAGGCGCTGTTCGCAGGGCTCGAGGAAGTTGGACCGCTCGTCCGGGCGCACCGTCTTGAGAAAGTAGAGGACCGAGACGCCGTCCTCGTTCTTGGCGACGAGCTCGCGCATGCCGAAGAGGATGTCTTCTGCGCAGAAGGGCGTGAGGGTCGACTGCGAGAGGGCCTCCTCCACCGGCGGAGCCTCGGGCATCGCCATGAAGAGCGAGCCGACGAACCAGCGCAGCCGGCGCAGCACCTCGGGGTGGCGCGGCTCCGCGTCGAGCTGCGCCGTGACGCAGAGCGAGACTAGCCCCTCCAGCCGGCGGGTGGCGGGCTGGCCGAGCGCGCGCCAGGCCGGCGGCTGGTCGGCGAGTAGCGTGGCGAGTATGCGCTCCTTTGCGTACGCCTCGTCCCAGAAGAAGCCTTGCGGCGTGAACTTGAGCGCCTCGATGGTCGAGTCGAGCTCGCCCAGCGCACCCTTGAGCGCGTCGAGCACGCCGCGCAGCCCGTCCACCACCGCCGACGGGGACGCGTCGGCCGACAGCACCTTGCTCGGCGCAGCAACCGGGGGCGGCGGCGTCCCCCGCAGCGGGTCGAAGTCGGCGCCGGCGGGGGCGCCGGCAGGCATGCGTGGCGGCCGCATGCGGCGGGGCGGCGAGGGCGGCGGCGCGGGCGCATCGCTTGGGTCGACGAGCTTGAGCTTGAGGAGGGAGCGAGCGAGGCCGACGATGGCGGTGGCGAGGGCGGGGAGCTTGGAGGGGACGAGCACGTCGAGGAGGGTGTGGCTCGTCTGCGGGGCAGGAAGGGGTGGGTGGGTGGGGGGGGAGGGGGGGAACTGGGCAAGCAGGAGGGGGCAGGGGAGGGGAGCCGTGGTGGTGGTGGTGGTGGTGGTGGTGGGGTGGGGGGGGGGGGTGGCGGCGGAGGCGGCTAGGAGTGCTGCGGCGTGTGCGCGACGCCGCCGGTGCGTGCGTGCGCGGCCGTTCCGCGCGCCTGGTGGCGGAGCAGCCCCTGCGCGACGGAGCCGATGGCGGCCTCGTGCCTCGGCCCGAGCAGGGTGGAGAGGAGCCAGCTCGACAGCTCTGCAAACTCGCGCAGGGCGAACCGCGCTGGCCGGTCGGCGTCGATGGAGGCCACGAGCGAGCGCTCGATCTGCGAGCGCTTGCGTGGCGGCTGGTATCGAGCCGCGTCCGACGCCTGCCGGGTGGAGCGGGTCTCGGGTGAGCTCGGGGCGACCTCGGGCGATCTCGGGTCCTCTCGCCGCCGACGTGCTCCTGCCGGACGAAGTGGAAGGCCTCGGCGAGTTTGCCGGCGGTGACGAAGCCGGGCAGGTAGACGCAGCACGAGAAGGCGGAGCCGTGCCACCCGTTGAAGGCGAGCAGCGCGTGCTCGCGCCCCGAGACGAGGTCCGCCTGCGGGGTCGTGCCGCGGACGCGTCAGAGCGGGGGGGCGGGGGGGCGAGGAGCCGCCCATACGAGGCCCGAGACGAGGCCCGCGCCTTGCGCAAGTCGTCGATGATGCCGTTCCACGCCTCGGCAAAGTAGCGCATCCGCTCGCTCGCCTCGCCGCCGCCCACGTGCTCGCATCCCGCCGCCGAGAGCAAGCCGACGCGCAGGTCGTCCAGCGGGCGCGCCGGCGCGGTGCCGGCGGCGGCGACGCGCGTCTTTGTGCCTCGCGGCGGCGGTCCGCCGGGAGGGACGTACTCGGGCGAGCCGCGGTGCGTCGCGCTCGAGAGGACCTGGCGGTGGGGGGGGCGACGGTATCTCGGCTGCATCTCGGCTGCGTCTCTCGCCTTGCGTCTCGAGAGAGTGATTCATCGCTGAGTCGGGCCTTCAGCCGCCGGTCAGTGAGCAAGAGCGAACCTTGCGGTTGAAGGCGTCCGACGCGTCGAAGAAGCGCTCGCGCAACGTGGCAAAGTCGGGCACCTCGCCGATGTGCAGCGTCCAGCCCTTGATCGTGCCGTACGCGGCCTGCCACAGTATGAACCAGATCTGCAGGTCGAGCAAGTACATCAGCACAACAGGCGCCCAGTGCAGTGCGACGACGATCACGTTGGGCACAGCGCCCAAGTCGTGCCCCGGCCACCTACCGCAAGCACGCTCTCTCGCAACCACCGCGAAGTCCCCCCCCCCCCCCCCCTCCGTGCCTCTCGGCGGTCTCGTCTAGTCCGATCTCCCGCAATCTCGCGTCTAGTCACCAGGAAGAGAGGTCCAGAGTCCACGCGTCGCGCGTCGGCCGCACGAGCGGGCGCAGCTGGAAGGCGTACGAGAAGGAGAGCTTGAAGCAGAGCAGCGTGAACCTGCCCGCAGCGAGGCAGAGCTGTGGATGCCGCGGCGTCGCGAGAGGGAGAGCGGCCGGGCGGGGAGAGGGAGAGCGGCCAGGCCCGCACCAAAAGATGTCGTACTCGAGCACGGGGCCGCACCCGCCCGCGTCGCCGTCCCGCACGTGGACGTCGCGCCTGCTCGAGTCAGAGCTCACATCCGTGAGCAGTGGGCGCATGCGCCGCGGCCCGCGCGCGTGGGCGTGGTCGCCCGACGTACAGCCGGTTGAGCGGCTCGAGCAGGTCGGCGAGAGACTTGAGCGGGCCGCGCCAGGAGCGGACGTGCGACGAGACGCATGGCACGCAGTTGGCGAGCAGCACCTGAAAAGGGGGGGGGGTATGGGGG